>NC_041391.1:428090707-428100080 GCF_002162155.2 Triticum dicoccoides | reverse complement strand
CGTGCAAGCTTGGTTAGATGTCGACACTCTACGTCCTCGGGTCCCTGCCCTCGAGCTGGTCTCAGCCGTCGCTGGTATGCCAGTTCGCGATGCCGTGGACAAGACCAGAGGGTGAGGGCTGGAGAGCCGGTAGGAGCCCTGAGTCGCGATGCTCAGGTACCCCCCCCCTTTAACGCGCAACCCTCCGACATCCAGGAAGAAAAGGTGCCACAGACAGGCACCAAATAACAAGCATGATGGGTCGAAAGCATGGCCCTAAGATAAACGCAAGAAGGGTACACGCCACCGGGTTAGACCCGAGCGACTTGGGGATGATGCAGCCCAAGGGGTGCCCCCAATAAAGTAAGCTAAGAACATGAAATAAAGGGATACACGCTGCAGGGACGGACCCATGCAGCCTGGGAATAATGCGGCCCCTAGGGCGCTCCCAGCTGGAAATGAAACTTGAAAGATGTCACCTGATGATGTTGGGGACGAAGGGGTGTTGGTGTAGCAAACTCGGTGGGGTGCGGGAGCCGATCCTCACGAGCCCCCAGGCCCAGGGGCCTCAGGAGGCTCCGAAGGCGCTGGTGGCCCCTCGTGGACCATCTCCATCTCCACCAGGGCTGCGGAACGCCTGACCTCTTGAGCCTCCAGGATGGCCCTCATGAGGCGCTGGTACGCTGCAGCCGCGTTCCGCAAGCCATAAGGCATGCGAACGTAGCTGTGGGGCGGACCCTCGCAGCGTCCCACTTGTGAGGGCCAGAGGCGCTCCTGAGACGCGGCTCGGTTGAGCCCTGGTATGTCGATGCAGACGCGCAGCCCACTATCCTCGCCTGGATGGGGGGCCACAGTGGGTAAGCGGCGGCTGCCTGTCATGACTCTTGACTCCTGTAGCTCCTGAATGGCCTTGCTGATGAACTCCTGAGGGTTTGGCCCTCCTTTCCTTGCTCCTTATTGAGGGAAACGTGCTTCGAAACACGCCTCCACGTGGTGCCCAAGCGCCTCCCTCGTGACCTTGGCGAGGTCGGCGGCCCTCCAGGGGAGAGCCCCCGAGCCCTGCCTAAGGAGGGCGCCAGGCGCGCTTCCCTATGCAATGGAAGGAGGTTCCCCCTGAGCAGGCGCGGGCCCTGAGGGGCCTGCCTCCTGAGGGGCCGGGCTGGACGATGTCTTCTTCTTCTTGGGGGCGGCCTCGGGAAGCCTCCTACTTCCGCGATCCGGGTCTTCCAGTGATGCGGCCTGAAAGGCTCGCTCCAGGGAGCACACTGCGTCTCTCTCTTCGCAGGGCACCGTGATGACTCCGCCACTTCCTGGCATCTTGAGGACGTTGTAGCCGTGGTGGGCTACGGCCATGAACTTGGCCAGCGCCGGGTACCCGAGGATGGCGTTGTACGGCAGACGAATGTGGGCGACGTCGAAGTCGATGAGATCGGTGCGGTAGTTGTCACATGCCCCGAAGGTGATAGGGAGGCGGACCTGCCCGATCGGGACCGTGGAGCCGTCGGTGACTCCGGAGAAAGTCTTGGTTGCCTGAAGCTTATTGTAGGGCACTTGGAGATTGTTGAACGTTTCCATGGACATGACGTTGAGCCCTGCCCCGCCATCGATGAGGGTCCTGGTGACTAGCACGTTGCTGATGATTGGGGAACAAAGCATCGGGAGGACTCCGGCTGTGGCCGCGCACTTGAGCTGATCCGCTGAGCTGAACATGATGGCACATGCCGACCACCTGAGAGGGCGCGTGGCCTCGAGCTTGGGGAGGACTGCATTCAATTCGCGGGCGAACTGCTTAAAGATGCGCTGAGAGGCTGGGGCTTGAGCTCCGCCCAGGATGCAGGCGATTGCACGAGGTTCCTGGAAGCCCCCAGCCCCCTCGTCCTGATGACGGTCCTCATTTCTCCTTGGCTGCGGCGGCAGCGGAGGGAGGCCTGCGTTCCCTTGCGGGCAATCCTCGCGAGGCTGATCCCTCCAGCCTCCCTCGCGAGGCGGGTCCTGCCAGCGATCCTCGCGAGGTTGGTCGCGCCACCCTAGGCGTGGGCCGCGGTCTTCCCAGCGTCTTGCGTTCCTTCCTCCTCCTCGGCTGTAGCCCCGGTCGTTGCTGTCGGGACATCGGTCGACCCTTCCTTCATGCACGGCCCGGAGCTCTTGGCATTCATTGGTGTTGTGGGTGTGGAGGTCGTGGTACACGCAGTACCGACTGCCCTTGGAGGATTCGGGCTGATCTCGGCCCCGCTTGGTGTCTGGCTCTGCCACGAGCACGATAGCCCCCTTGCGCTTCACGTCCTTGGCCTTGGGCTTCTTCTCTTCTGGGTCTGCGGCAGGCAGCTCGAGGAGGGAGAGGTGTCCTTCCTCAGCCCTGGCGCACTTGGTCGCCAAGTTGAACAGCTCCAAGGAGGTGCACAGGTCTTCATGCATCGCCAGCTCCTCCTTCATCTTGACATCGCGCACGCCGTCGGAGAAGGCTGAGATGATGGCCTCCTCCGTTACCTTGGGGACCTTGAGGCGCGCATTGCTGAAGCGCTAGATGTACTCCTGCAGGGTTTCCCCTAGTTGCTGCTTGATACGGAGCATGTCGCTCACGGCGGGTGGCCGGTCGCGAGTACCCTGGAAGTTGGCGATGAAGCGGGTGCGCATCTCGTCCTAGGAGGAGATCGTGCCTGGAGCCAGATTCAGGAGCCAGGTGTGGGCCCCGTCCTTGAGCGCCATGGGAAACTAGTTCGCCATGACCTTTTCGTCTCCGTTGGCAGCCTCGATGCCCAGCTCATAGAGCTGGAGGAACTCTGCAGGGTCAGCCGTGCCGTCGTAGAGAGGAGGCAGGTGTGGCTTGAACTTGTCGGGACACGCGATGCTGCGTAGTTCAGGGGTGAAGGCGCGGCAGCCTGCTGTGGCCACAAAAGGCCTTGGGTGACGAAGAGCTTGGTCCTGCGGGTCCCCATGCGCTGCAGCTAGGAGCAGTGCAGGGTCTTGACGTGCTGGAGCAGGGAGCGCTCGGGCAGCTTCTCGAGGGCGAGGGACTTCTTGGCAGCTGTGCTCTTGCCGCGCTGGTGCCTGACGGAGCGGGTTCCGCCCAGGGGCCACACGCCATGGGGCCATGGAGCCTTCTTGAGGGGGAGGCGGCTGAGGCGCCCCAGGAGCTTCATTGCCCGCGCAGGGCGGGGCGCGGTGCAGCGAGAAGGACGGCACGGGGGAGCCCCCAGCAGCGCGGATGAGCTCGGCGACTCGGTCGAGCCACTCTTCGTAGACGTCGTCGATTGGGCGGCAGCGTAGGAGCTCGTTTGCCACGATGAGCGCAGCTCGGGCCTCCATGGCCACGCGGGGCGCGCGGGGCGAAGAACCAGCGGGGGTGAGCGAGGGTGTAGCAGTGCGGCCGTCTTGCCTCATGGATGCATGCTGGGACGATGCTTGCTGCTCGTTCCCCACTGGGCTGGTGGCGGCATTGACGGAAGTTGACGGGGAACGACGGGGGCGCCCGCCGACGGGAGCCGTCTGGGTGACGCGGGAAGCGAGGGCGCCTCGGCGCTCGGCGCGATCCCGACATGCGTCAGACATGGATGCGATGGTCGGAGAAGAACAGGACGACGGAAGGCGAATTCCGGCGCACCCCTACCTGGCACGCCAAATGTCGGATTTCGGGTTCCGGCAGACCCTTGAGGTTCGAACACTGGGGTGTGCGCGGAGATTTCGCCTTCTACCTACCCGCTCCTCGCCGAATCGCTAGGATCTAAACTATGAAAGAAACAGCACAAGAGACACAGGGTTTATACTGGTTCAGGCCACCATTGTGGTGTAATACCCTACTCCAGTGTGTGGTGTGGTGGATTGCCTCTTGGGATGATGATGAACAATACAAAGAAGAACAGCCTCGCGAGGGTCTGTTCTTGGCTGGTGTGATGAACTGCTAGGAGGAGTTCAATCTCTCTCTCTCTCTCTCTCTCTCTCTCTCTCGATGCTAGATGTATGCCAGGTACTCGATCCAGCCCCCTCTACCCTGGGGGTGGCTAGTCCTATTTATAGGCGAAGGCCTTGGGCCTCTTCCCAAATATTGAGCGGGAAGGGCGCCAACAATTGGCCATTTTGAAGGGGAACAGTGGGTACACTTATCCTGACTAAAGTTGGTCCTCGCTTGTCAAAGGCTCTGGTGGTGACGCCTTCTTGGGCTCCACAATGACTTCCTCCCTGCCGTTGGGCTGGTCTTTGTCTTGTTGCACCGAAATGGATGCCTTTGCTTGATGCTCATTCCTGCGCTTGCTCCCTTTGCACCAAAGAGGAAAGGAGGACACTGCGCAGGCTGGCGCCCGACTGGCGCCCTTGGTCATCATGGCTTGCGTCATGGGCACCTCACGAGGTACCCCGCCCTTAACTCTCCACCTCCTCGTGAGCCAGCCTGATGAGGTCGTGCCTGAGGAAGCTCCTTGTCGTCTGCCCCACGAGGCTTGGCCCCTCGCGAGGGTCTTGAGCTTGTGTTGATGAAGATGGGTCGCGCTGGTCCCCCCTTTGAGCCACGCCGCAGGCCGCAGGCAGGCAAGTCTGGGGACCCCCGTTCCCAGAACGCCGACAAGTACATGAGCCAGGAGTTTGATGATCATCTGAAAAGTCGAGGTATAGTACCTCAGCTCACACCTCCGGGTACGCCACAGAGAAATGGCGTGTCAGAACGGAGGAATAGGACCTTGTTGGACATGGTCCGGTCTATGATGAATAAATCGGATTTACCCTTGTCATTTTGGGCATACGCTCTAGAAACTGCAGCTTTCACACTTAATAGGGTACCATCAAAATCCGTAGACAAGACACCACATGAGATGTGGACCAGGAAGAGTCCCAGTTTGTCTTTTCTAAAGATTTGGGGTTGTGAAGCATTTGTCAAGTGACTTATGTCAGACAAGCTTACACCTAAATCGGATAAATGCATATTCGTGGGTTATCTGAGGGAAACCTTGGGATATAGCTTCTACAACCACTACAGGAATCTGCTACTTTGCCATCTGCCATGGCGGACGGCAAAGGCATGGATGGCGGACGGCAAAGACCTTTGCCGTCAGCCGCGGACGGCAAAAGGTGACGGCAAAGTAGGGGACGGCAAAGAGCTGCGTTGCCGTCTGCTTCGGGCAGCTGACGGCAAAGGGACCTTTGCCATCAGTAGCAGGCGGCAAAGAAGACGGACGACAATAAATGCGTTGTTACTCCGTTAGGTGGTTAACGGCAGGCCTTTGCCGTCCGCTGCGGACGGCAAAGACTTTGCCGTCAACTGCTGATGGCAAACTGACCAAATTGGTCAGCCTCCCAAAAAGCACGGTTGCCTGCCACGTAGCCTCTTTGCCGTCCGCTGCTGATGGCAAAGAGCTCTTTGCCGTCGGTGGCAGACGGCAAAGAGCCTGCGTGTCTCTTTTTTCTGTTTTTTTAATCCAACAATTTTCACAGCAAATATATATGACATATATAGATATATTTCCATATCACATATCCAGCACATAAGTTTCATATCACATATCACATATCACATCAGTTTCATCCATACACATTGTTCATACATAAGCAAGTTCCATCCAAACACATTGTTCATACATAAGCAAGTTCCATCCATATACATATTACAATGCAAAGTTTCGTCAAGATAGCAAGTTCTATCATAGCAAGCTAGATACAATGCAAAGTTTCATCAAAGGAAAAGCAAGCACTCCATCATAGCAAGCTAGCTTCCATGAAGTGAATGAAATCTGCAAAATGGTAAATAAGAAAGTTAGAAATAGGTGACTAGAACAAGAAGAAGACTAGAACAAGAAGTATATGTCATTTATGAGCTAACTTAGGTGAAATGGATCATATATGAGCTAACAAAGTTGAAATGGGTTGTTTATGAGCTAACTTAGTTGAAATGGATCATTTATGAGCTAACTTAGTTGAAATGGGTCGTTTATGAGCTAACTAAGGTGAAGGGCATCGTTTTTTAGCTAAGTAAGGTGAAATGGATCGTTTTTTAGCTAACTTAGGTGAAATGGATCATTTATGAGCTTTTATGAGCTAACTTAGTTGAAATGGGTCGTTTATGACCTAACTTAGGTGAAATGGATCATTGAAGAGCTAATTTAGGTGAAATTGATCGTTTTTAGCTAACTTAGGTGAAATTGATCATTTAGGAGCAAATCTAGGTGAAATGGGTCATTTTGGAGCTAACCTACGTGAAATGGGTCATTTTGGAGCTAACCTAGGTGAAATGGGTCATTTTGGAGCTAACCTAGGTGAAATGGGTCATTTTAAAGCTAACGTAGGTAAAATGGATCATTTACGAGCTAATATACTAAAATGGGTCATTTTAGAGCTAACTTGGATAAATTGGATCACTTGTAAGCTAACTAAGGTAAAATGAGTCATATTAGAGCTAACTTAGGTAAAATGGATCGTTTATGAGCTAACTAAGTTAATTATGCAATTTTTGACATAAGTAAGCTTATTAAGTCATTTCGAAGGAAAAGAAGCTAACTCTAGGTCATTATGGTAAGCATATTGGAGGAAATAAAGCTAAGTCTAAGTCTAGAGAAACTTACCGTGATCAGGGAGGTGTAGGAGCGGGCTGGCTCGTGCCGGTAGCTGGAGAAGGATCGTGCGATGCGTTTCTGGAGTTAAGCTGCACCAAAGATCATTCCCAATGTCTCGTTAGCATTATGACACTCAAATGTTAAGACTAGCAAGTAATGTCCATTCAAATTAAACTCACCGTGCTCCCAGGAGCAATCACTGGCATCGGCGGAGCGGTCTGACCGGACTTCTCGCACACAGACTGCACATTTGGTTTTCACAACAGAGTCATACTAGTTAGTAATGAGACTCAAATGTTAAGACTAGCAAGTAATCTGCAGAAGAAACTTACCACAAGGAGCTCATACATGGCCCTTGTCTGCATGTCATTCCGTGCCCTCTCCTCCTCCAACATCTTTGTCGTCCTCTCCTCCAACTCCCGCTGCCTCTCCGCTGCCTCCGCCAGAAGTTTCTCTGTTCTATCTCTCTCACTCTGTATAGCAGCCTGCAACACCACTCACATGACCATTTATAATCATTAATGGAAGCGCACACAATATAATGGAGAAAGATAGCTGAGTACGTATAACTAACCTTGATCGCGAGTTGGATTGGCCGTTCACAAGGCCTTATCTCAGGAGCGGAGCTCGACTGGCGCGCCTTGATCTCCGGGAGAGTGCTAGGACAACGGATAAGTCCATCTCCCGTGGCTATGGAGCCATGGGACCTCTCGCCACCAGATATCATCAGCAACTCTGTATCAATGGGACCCTAGCTCGGGTTAAAGTCCTCCCCTTTCCTCGCCTTCCCCTGATCTCTATATTGCACGAGCTTGTCGTGGGCGGAGATGTTGGTGAAGTTCTTTGGATCATCAAGGTCAGACGCAGAGAATGCCTTGACTTTCTTGTAAGAGCCAGTGTGGGCCATGGCATACAGGTCGTACACCTCTAGCACCTTATCCGCCTTATTGTAGCATGCCTGAAAGAGAGAAACAAAGTAAATTAGTAATTAAAGGGCTAAAGCTAGCATGATGAATGAATTGCATGAATCATGAAGCAAACCACATAACTAGTTCCGCCCGTACTGAAATAAGTTGGAGCTTCCTTGGTGGTGTGGCACACCTTCCATTTGGGCACGTTTGTCCTTGGCCTCGTTGTGGGTGGCCCGCCATTCTTTTGAGCACCACCCATCGACCAACACCTCCCAACAATCCATCTGATCCGCACACCATCTCTGAGGGGCCTAAGTTAGCAAATAGAAACTTCAGCGCTACAGCTATAAATTACTAAATGAAGGAATTAAGTACAAGGCCTTAAGAATTACCTTCATGTACTGCTCCTTACTCAAGAACTTATCGCGGCACTTCTGCTTGGACTTCTTGATACCACGGGCGGCGTAGTTGTCTCGAACAGACTGCACCCGAGCCTCATGCCGTAAGTTCTGAAGTAGGTGCTTGCACTCCTTGTGGATACCATCTGCCGCCTCCTCCTCGTATCCCTCCTCACATCTATAGAATGTCTGCAATCAAATGAGACAATATTGATTAGTACAATTAATAACTATCTAGTTGAAGATTTTTAATTGTGTAAAGGAGAAATTACCCAAAACTTTCTAATCACCATGTCTGACCTCGTCTTGCACAAGACACCGTCGATAATCTCACCCGGCAGGGCCGGGGCAGCCAAGTAGTGCTCCCAACTCAATTCAACCTCTGGAAGCCGACCCTCACCAGGCAACGTGACAAACCCCGGAAAGTTTTGCCGAATCAAAACTCCAAGGACGGAGTTGGGCCGGCGGACACTTTCATGGTGGTCCCAACCCCTGCAGCATGACAAGGCCAACGCATTAGTTATTTGAAGAAACGTGAATGCAGAAGGTATAAAAAGATTAAATGCACTTACCTCTCCCCATCAGGGAAAATCAACCACCTCTGCTCGCGGGTCGCCGGCACGGACGGGTGCCGTGTAGCACCACGCTGGTAGACGTTGCCCCCCTCCTCCCCCTCCTCCTCAAAATCAGTTGGCTCCCCGCCATCATCAGCATGGCCACATGGCTCCCCGCCATCATCATCATGGACACTCGGCTCCTCAGGCGGACCCGACCAAGTACCCCATCCAGACGTGTGCTCCTCCGGGGTCTCGTGGGCCCAACTCTCGTGGGCCGAAGGCCCGTTGACCCGAGGCTCGTGGGCCGAACACCCGTGGACCGGAGGCTCGTGGACCGGAGTCCGTGTAGCCTCCTCCTCAGACGAGTCCACCCTAGTAGTCACGTGCTCGGGTGAAACAGCTGGGGGCGGCGGCGAGGAAGGCGCCGTAAGAGTCACCCTACCTCCTCTCCCGCGACCACGTGCTCCACCTCGGCCCTTCTTCTTACCTCGTCCCCTGCTGGGCACCGCGGTCGACGAAGAAGAGCCCGGCGGTGTCGCCATACTTTCCAGCAATGCTCGGCGGAGAGGTGCATGTGGAATGGAAGACCTCACACTACGCTCCGACGAAGAAGGGGCCTCGGCGCGCTGCCGACCAGTGCCCACCATCTTTCAACACCTGCCATGACAAAGAATAAATGAAATTAGTACAACATGAAAAAAAGTACCAACATGGATAATAATATGTATATCACTTAAGTGTATCATCATCAAGTACAACATAAACAACTGCACATTTAAAACTACCCGATCAACACAATTATATATGATGTTTTTCATAACAAAATCGAAAAATATATGACCTAACTAATAATTCACAAATATATGACCCCGTCGGCCTCTGGAAGGCCAAAGAACACCTTTTCGGGAGGTGTCGGGGGTCGGGGTGTCGTGTCGGTGTCGGGGTGCCGTGTCGGGGTCGGGGTAGGGGTCTCGGGGTCGGGGTGTCGGGTC
>NC_041391.1:428059194-428089353 GCF_002162155.2 Triticum dicoccoides | reverse complement strand
GACCGGGCGGCGGCGAGTGCTGGGGGAGGTGGCGCGCGTGTGGGAGCAGGAGAGAAACAGAGAGAGAGGACGGGGTGGGGCACGCCGTTAGATATGTTGAATGTTTGTCGTCCGCCCTCTTTGTCGTCCGCTTTTTTGCTCTTTGCCGTCTGCTAGCAGACGGCAAAGAGGGGGCCGTTAAGTATTTTTTTAAACAGCTCCTCAGTGGGGCCCCCTCCCTCTTTTCCGTTTGCTGGCCGACGGGAAAGAATCTTTGTCGTCAGCTAGCGGACGGCAAAGAACTGGCTGATGGCAAAGACTTTCTTTGCCATCAGCCAGTTCTTTGCCGTGTGCTTTTGGGTAGCTGAAGGCAAAGAGCTTATTTGCCGTCCGCTAGCGGACGGCAAAGAGCTGGCAGATGGCAAGTAGCTGATTCCACTAATGAACCGGGAAGAGAACAAAGTGTTTGTTGCTCGGAATGGGGTTTTCCTTGAGAAAGAGTTTCTCAGTCGGGAGGCTAGTGGGAGGACGGTTCGACTCGAAGAAATCCGAGGACCACTCGGGGACGGTTCGGCTGGTGATGAGATCATACCGGAGTCAGTCAGGGAACCCGTAGTGGAAGCGGCACCAGAACCACGAAGGTCCGAAATATTGCACAGAGTGCGTGATGTATTGTTGCTAGAAAGCGACGAGCCGGCCACGTATGTGGAAGCGATGGTGAGCCCAGATTCCGAGGCATGGCTAGAGGCCATGAGATCCGAGTTAAAGTCCATGGATGAGAATCATGTCTGGGACTTAGTTGATCTGCCACCTGGCGTAACTGCCATTGGTTGCAAATGGATCTTTAAGAAGAAAACTGATGTGGATGGAAATGCTCAGATCCACAAAGCTCGGCTTGTCGCTAAGGGTTATGGACTAGTTCAAGGAATTGACTACGACGAGACTTACTCGCCGGTAGCGATGCTGAAGTAGGTGAGGATCGTACTAGCTATAGCTGCATACTTCAATTATGAGATATGGCAGATGGATGTCAAAATGGCTTTCCTTCACGGAAATTTAACCGAGGACGTGTATATGATACAGCCCGAAGGTTTTGTCGATCCGACTAACGCTGGTAAGGTATGCAAGCTCAAGAGATCCATTTATGGGTTGAGGCAAGAATCTCGGAGCTGGAACATTCGTTTTGATGAGGTCGTCACTGATCTCGGTTTCGTCAAAAGCAAAGAGGACGCTTGTTTATACAAGAAGTTAAGTGGGAGCTCGATAGTGTTTTTGATCATGTATGTGGATGACCGACTACTGATCGGAAATGATGTTTCGATGCTGAACTCAGTCAAGGAGTCATTGAATGGCAAGTTTTCGATGAAAGACCTTGGTGAGGCAGTGTATATTTTGGGCATTAAGATCTATAGAGATAGATCGAGGAGGCTGCTCGGCTTAAGGCAGAGCACGTACATAGATAAAGTGTTGAAGCGGTTCAACATGAGTGAGGCGAAGAAAGGGTTCTTGCCACTCTCACATGGTATAAGGCTAAGTGAGACTCGGAGTCCTTCGACATCTGATGAGCTAAGCAGGATGAGTAGGATTCTGTATGCCTCGGCAATTGGATCCATCATGTATGCCATGATATGTACAAGGCCTGATGTTGCTTTTGCAATAAGCCTACCAAGCAGATACTAGTCCAACCCAGGTGAGAGTCACTGTGCAGCGCTAAAGACTATTTTGAAGTACCTGATAAGGACTAAAGAGATGTTCCTAGTTTATGGAGGTGAGGAAGAGCTCGTCATAAGGGGTTACGCCGATGCTAGTTTCCAAACCGACAGAGATGATTGTCGATCACAGTCCGGATTCGTGTACGTCCTGAACGGAGGAGCAGTGCACTGGAGGAGTTCCAAGCAGGATATGGTGGCCAATTCTACCACAGAAGCCGAATTCATTGCGGCTTGTGAAGCTACAAAGGAAGGTGTTTGGATCCGGCATTTTCTGGATGATCTTGGTATTTTACCAGCCTCGGTGAAACCGTTGGACCTTTATTGTGATAATTCTGGTCCCATCACACAAGCCAAGGAGCCGAGGAATCACCACAAGGTCAGACACATAGACCGGAAATATCACCTGATACGAAAGATCGTAAAGAATGATGATGTAGAGTTATGCAAGATTCATCGGATGCAAATGTTGCAGATCCGTTGACTAAGCCGCTTACACAACCCAAGCATGAGGGGCACATTAGAGCTATGGGCATTCGATGTCTATTTGATTGACTCTAGTGCAAGTGAGAGACTGTTGGAGATATGCCCTAGAAGCAATCATGTATGATGATATTTTCTATGTGTTTATGAATAAATATAGTCCTTGGACTTTATCAATGATGTGTATCAGCAAGTACGTGACTTGTTTGTGGGACTATGCATTGTATGATGACTGTCCTAAAAGGTCCCTAGTCAAAAGGGCTGTGTGGACGAGCAGCCGACTAGACTAGCATATGACACGGTCGATGGCTTGGTCTCACTCATGGAGCATTGGATGCTAACCGCATAATATGGACTTGGAAAGGTCTGGTCGGATTCGACGTAGTCGGATCCGAGTCGAGATAAGGTCCGAGTCGGACAGACCCAACTATGAGGCATAGCGATATGTCATCTATGAGTCTCTAGTACAACATACGTTCTATGTCCTAAGACCTGAGCTGACGCATGTACTCAGGATGGTGACAGACTTGCTTTGGGCCAACCAAACGCTACTCCGTGACTGGGTAGTTACAAAGGTAGGTTTCGGGCTTATCCAGACCCATGTTGCGAGACGTGGTCGAGCGGGATTTTCCCCTCCGATCAGGAGAGATATACTCTGGGCCCCTCGTGTGATCCGACCAAGAGAAGCATGGCCATGCGACAAGGATTACGAGATAATCCAGATTGTGGTCGGCATCACTGGAACGAGAAAGAGGTCGGGCTAGCACAAGGATGACAGTCTCGCCTTGAGCCCGAAAACATATATCGTGCGGCAAAGGGAACAGAAGTGTGACACGTTGTATAGGTTCGCCTAACCAGCTTCATAGTCTGTTTGGTGGTCGGCATGCCTTGCTAGAGGCCGCTACCAACCGTGCAGGTCGGAGGTGATCCGAATTGTGACCAAGCCGACTTGAACCTAAGGGGTCGCGCGCTTAAGGTAAGGAACCTACGAGGTCAGATCCGAGGACACTAGTCGGATGTGATCCGAGCTGTATTCTGATTGTGGCCGAGTAGACTTGTGGGCTTTAGGGTCCGTGCGAGGCCCAAGTGTTGCGCCCGCGACGGACACCTATATAAAGTGGATGTGTGGTACACTCATGCGGTTGATCGCTTCGACATTACGACTAGGGTTTGCATGTGTTGAGAATAGACACCTCCACTCGCCGCCGACTGTGTGATCGTACCTAGCAGTCCGCCGCACGGTGTTCCTCCTACACGCACGGATACCGTTAGAGGCGGTGCACTTGCGCCGCTCCGGAAAACTTGTACGTGGGATCGGACGACCGGTTGTTTGAGGGAGATCGGACGAGGAGGAGACGATCCATGCGAACGCGCTGCCCCAACTCTTCTTCCGCTGCACGGCACTGCGCGTCTAGTGGTAACGAACTGTGATCCATCCCCCGTAGCATGTTCCTGTTGTTCTGCGCGTAGGAAAATTTTAATTTGTAGTCGACGCACCCTACCGTAGAACCCAACATGGGCCCCCTGGCCTTGATTCTTTCGCCAGTATTTTTTATATTTTCCAGAAGTTATCTAAGTGGATTTTCAGGTCATTCCGAGAACTTTCGCTTTCTGCACAATAAACAACACCATGGCAGTTCTGCTGAAAACAGCGTCAGTCCGGGTTAGTTTCATTCAAATCATGCAAGTTAGAGTCCAAAACAAGGGCAAAAGTGTTTGGAAAAGTAGATACATTGGAGACGTATCAACTCCCCCAAGCTTAAACCTTTGCTTGTCTTCAAGCTATTCAGTTGATAAACTGAAAGTGATAAAGAAAAACTTTTACAAACTCTATTTGCTCTTGTTGTTGTAAATATGTAAAGCCAGCATTCAAGTTTTCAGCAAAGATTATGAACTAACCATATTCACAATAACACTTAGTTCTCATGTTTACTCATATCAATGACATAATCGACTAGCGAGCAATAATAATAAATCTCGAATGACAACACTTTCTCAAAACAATCATAATATGATATAACAAGATGGTATCTCGCTAGCCCTTTCTGAGACCGCAAAACATAAATGCAGAGCACCTTTAAAGATCAAGGACTGACTAAACATTGTAATTCATGGTAAAAGAGATCCAGTGAAGTCATAGCCAAAATAAACTAATAGTAATGAACGCAAATGACAGTGTGCTCTCCAGCTGGGGCTTTTTAATAAGAGGATGATTACTCAACATGAAAGTAAATAGATATGCCCTTCGCAGAGGGAAGCAGAGATTTTTTTTTTGCGGGTGAAAAGGGATTTCTCATTACTCAAGGTGGTCTCTCAGTAGAGGCCAGACGTACAACAGTGTCAATCCCTGAGTAGAACCACACAGTGGTTCGGGGGGTCGTCGCCCATAAGAGGCAAGTTCATGGCTACATTTATTTTGTGACCGGCAACATAGAGTAAATGAGATCTCCCTTCCAGCGGCAGCCGCTATATCTCGAATCTCCTGAATGAGGGTGTGGTGCACCGAACGATCCTCCACATCTGTTGTGATCAACGTCACAGCCTCCGCGCAATCAAGCTCGACCGTGATAGGAAACCCGGTCCTGTTTACGGCCAGCTCAAGGCCCTCCTTGCAAGCCGCAAGTTCCGCTCCCAACGCATTATCGCATGTGCGCAGCTCTCTGCATGCAGTATAGATGATTTCTCCTTGATCATCGCGCAAAATCATCCCTCCTCCTGCCGCTCCCGTCGCTGCAATGAAACTGCCATCGGTATTCAGCTTAGTGCATCCCGACGCTGGCGCGGTCCATGATCGCTCCTCCTTAGCCTCCTTGGGAGGCCGAGTGACAAACGGCGGCAAAGAGACCGTCATCTTCCCCTTGACCACATCCGCATTTGGGAATTGTTGGATATAGAGAAGTGAAGTATTGTGCCCATGCAAGAATCGTCGTGAGGCTTCAGAAGGTGGCGCCTTCTTGTCATGCCTGATCTCATTCCGGACATGCCAGGTTCTCCACATGATCATAAGGACGATCATCCTCGTAGCCTCGTCGAGGGGGTCCAGCAGGGTAAATAGCCATTCCGACCCTGTGTTCAGGATGTCCTCCACCTTGGGGATACACCAATCCGTGGCCATAGCATGCCACAACTCCTTTGCCAAAGGGCACCTGCAGAAAGCGTGGAACATATCCTCCCGTTCCAGTCCACACAAGGGGCATAGGTCAGAAACCTCAAGATGGCGAGAGAGCTTATTTGCCCAAGTAGCAAGCGAGTTTGTAACGATCCTCCAAGCAAACACGCGTACCTTTGGGGGAGCAGGGCACCCCCATATGATCTTCCAGATGGCGCGATGACCATCCGGTGCCCTGCTCGTGTGAAAGTGCAATCATGCCCATAATCATATTTTGATGTTGATGACAACACATATGCTCGGGACTAATCATGTTTATCAAGTATATCTCAGGATTATGTTCTAAAAACCGTGTGCATGGATCATGACTAGGGACAAAAGCATATAACTCAAGAATGGAGATACAAGATGTTGACTTCATTTATGGTTTGTTCTTGAGTATAGGGATCCCGCACTACTAAGAGGGGATCGATGGATCTGTGAAAAACTTGCTCAAATGTTGCTATCTATATACCTTGCTTTCGGATGTCTGGTGTTCTACGGACGTCCGGTCCTTCCTGATTGCCCGGACGTCCGGACACTTTCGGACGTCCGACACTTCCACAACAGAAACATTTTTACGGATGTCCGGAACCCTCCGGACGTCCGACACTTTCACATCAGAAGCATTCTTACGGATGTCCGACTCCGGTCGGACGTCCGTATCCTGTACACTGGATTGTGGGTCACACTTTTCACAGCGGCCGGTCGTCCGATGACTGTCGGACGTCCGGACCCATTTGGGCCTCCGGACGTCCGACGTTCTCCGGACGTCCGACCATCCTGTACCCCAAACGGTCACTTTTTCCCACCTCCTATATATACACCCTTCCCTCCCACGGGATAGGGTTGACCATTGACTTTGAGCCTCACAAGAACACTCCTCACTCTCTCTCTCATTCATCCACACTAAATCCTAGATTCCCAAGTGTTCTAGGAGCATTTTGAGAGAAGTTCTCCAATCAAGTGATAGATCCACTTCTTCCCCTTCTTTGCACCAAAGGAATTCGTGAATTGAGCAAGTTTTGAGCATTTCCCCATCGGTCTTGTTACTCTTGGAGGTTGGAGACTCCTAGGCGGTAGGAGTCATCCGGAGAGGAATCGAACTTTGTGATTACCCTCGGAAAAGTTTGAGGGTTTGGAGAACACCCCAAGGTCTACCACTAGTGGTTGAGAAACGCCTCCGTGGTGTTGTCTCAAAGGGAGAATAGGGTGAGGCTTCGTGGCGTTGGTGTGCCTTCGTGGTAACATCCATCCCTCTAATGGTGACTAGCTTCCCTCCAAGGAAGTGAACATCGGCTTACATCCTCGTCTCCCGGAGTTGCGGTTATTCCTAACCTTAACTCTCTACTTGTGGTTACTTGTCTCTTTACACTTGCATACATTATCTCATTTTGTGCTTGCTTACTCATATATTTGTGTCACTTGATTATCTTGCTTAGCTCATTAGTATCATACTTGCAATTGTTAGGCTCACTTTGATTTTCCGCATTATTGCCTAAAATTGCTTAGTAATAATTAAAATTTGTATTTGTACCTATTCACCCCCCCTCTAGGTGCATCTCGATCCTTTGAATTGGTATCAGAGCCTCGTGCTCTATTCTTGTGGCTTAACCGCCCTAGAGCGAGATGAACCCGGATGGGACTCCCCTGGTTGTAGATCCTAAGGATAAAGGCGAGGCTTCCTTTGAAGTCAAGTCCTTTACGTCGGAGGATCTAGAACGGGCCCTTGCTAAGAAAAAAGAGGAGCATGATGCTTCTCTTGAGGCCTTGGTCCAAATGAGATTAGCCACGTTGTCCATGGTGCTTGCACCACTCTCGGGTGGTGCTGCTTCGAGGCCAACTGTGCCTACTCCATCACTTGGTCAACAACCTTCTAGCAATGAACACGCCAGTGTTCCTTGGCTTTATGCAAGACCTCTGGTTGAGAAACCAAGATATAACCCTCAAGGCAAACCTCCTTTACTTAGTGCCACTTCCGATTTTGCTTTGTGGAGAGTTGCTATGCAGGATCATCTTCGACATGGAAACGATGAGATGCTGGAGATCTTGGAGTATGGCTATCATGTGGTTGATCCAAAGAACCCCACACCAAGAGAAGTATATGACAAGAACCTCAATGACACTGCAATCATGTGTATAAGGAGAGGCATGGATGAAAAGCAAAGCAGACCGTTCATACACATCACAAATGCCAAGGAACTATGGGAAAGTGTTATACGATCCAAGACTGGCACTTCTACCCTCCGGAGTGCTCAATATGAAATTGCCAAAGGGCAATTGGAAAACTTTTGTATGGAGAAAGGTGAAACCCCAAATCAACCCCATGAGCGTCTCATGACTCTCACGGCTGATATTGAGTCATGTGAGTGTGACAAGACACAAGATGGATTCAACATGACTAAGAGGTTCCTTGTGGATAAGTTGCTTCATGCTCTTGCTCCATATCACCATCAAATGGTGTGGGACATAAGACAACATCATACCTTCAAGGAAATGACTACAGATGACATCATATCCACCTTTCAACTATTTGAAGAGTCAAAGGCTAATGCCACAAAGCATCTTGCCATGCATGGTTCCCCATCATCAAACATGAATCTTGCATTGAAGGCCAAGCATGTATGTGAAGATGAACAAAGTGAAGAAGAAGAAGAAGAAGAAGATAATGATGATGAAGATAGTGATGAGATTGAATCCGACGAGGGCCCTTCATACGAAGACATGGCTCTTTTTGTCAAGAAGTTTAGCGTGGGAAAATTCAAGGGAAGGTTTCAAAAGAAGAAAGTAAGAAAATGCTACAACTTTGAAGAAACCAACCACTTCTCCAACGAGTGCCCTTATGAGAAGAGAGAAGATAAACCAAGGTTTCCCAAGACCTTTCCCAAGAAGAAGTTGCCCAATCCTTTGAACTCCAAGCTCAAGAAGAGAGATGGGAAAGCAATGGTTGCTCAAGAAGAATCCGATCCGGATGAAGTTAGTGGTGTTGCCGGAGTTGCTCAAGATTCTCAAAACACGTTGAGGCTAGTCAATAAGAGTGGTGAAGTTGTCACCTACAACTACATGAAGGATTACAAGGGCAATGCTCACAAGTGCCTCATGGCGAAGGCCGTGGTAGAAGTTGAAGAGGACCAACACTCTCCTGACAAGGTCAAGGTAACCCCATGATCAAACCCTCCTCTTTTCACTCCTCCTACTCCTAGTGATGAGTATCTTGATGCGGAGGATAGTTATGAGGATGGTGATCTAAATGATCCTATGCTTGCTAAACTTAATAAGTTCATGTGCTCCCTCAAAGGAAAGAAGCTCACTATGTTTTGTATGCTTATGGAGATGGTGAGTAAGCACACCATCACCATTAAGGAACTCGAAACCCTCATCACCGAGGAAAAGGAAAAATGTGAAATCCTTGAGCGGAAAGTCCAATATGAGGAAACACGAAATGATGAACTATGCTTAAAAATTGGTGCAAATATTGATGTTCATACTAAAGATCTTGCCTCCTTGAAAAAGGCTATTGGCTCTTGTGAAGAGTTGATGAATGATAAAAGTAAGCTTGCGAAGTCTCATGCTTCTCTCTCTAAGGATTGTGAGCTTCTATCCGTGTCCCTGAAGACTAAGGAAGAAGAGCTCACCCTTCTTACAAAGAGTTTTGAGATGCTCAAACTTACTTATCTTGAAACTCTAGCTAAGTCTTACTCGTCTCCTATTATAAATGTTGATGCTTGTTCTACTAACTCTAGTAGTGATCTAGCATCTATTCTTGAGGAGAATCGTTTTCTCAAGGCTCAAATCGAGAAAGGGCTCATGACATGTGCTCAAGGGCAAAAGAACCTTAATGAGGTGTTGAGCCAACACAATGAAGTGTTCGCCAAAGAGGGACTTGGGTTTGACCCAAGCACAAGCAAGAAGAAGACGTCCTCTCAAAAGTGCACCACCCCTTTAAAAGAAACTTTTGTACGAGAAGGACACAAGGAGAAAGGTAAGGTTGCTAGTGGGAAAGCCACAAGGGGCATGCCCACTCTCAACAAGCCAAAAGAGTTCATGCCTCCATCCTATGTACTTCGTAAGACTAAGGATGGAGAAGTTTATGCAAAGTTTGTTGGTCCTCGAAATGCATTTCGGCTTTATGCTATTTGGGTCCCTAAGACCCTTGTGACTAACTTGAGAGGTCCCATTGCAAAATGGGTGCCTCTAACCAAGTAATAATTGTGTGTAGGTTGTATTCTCCGGTGGAGTGAAATGGGTGATTGATAGTGGATGTACAAATCATATGACAGGAGATAGCAAATTACTCTACGATTTCATGGAAGCTATTCAACCATTCATGAGCATTATGTTTGGTGGAGGTTCAAAAGGACAGGTACTCGGATTGGGTAAGGTGGCTATCACCAACGACATGTCTCTTGCAAATGTTATGCTTGTCCAATCCCTTAAATATCACTTGCTTTCTGTTCGCCAATTGGCTTCTCTTGGTTATGATACACTTTTTGGACTAACGGATGTGAAAGTCTTTAAGAGAGATACTCTCGAAGTGGCCTTTGTTGGAGAGTTGGATGGCAACCTTTACATGGTTGATTTCTCGAAAGAGAGCACATTCCATGCAACTTGTCTAATGGCCAAGGCTGACAAGGGGTGGCTATGGCATCGCCGGCTAGACCATGTTGGCATGAGAAATCTTTAAGATCTCTTAAAGGGGAATCACATCCTTGGACTAACCAATGTCTCTTTTGAGAAAGATCGTGTGTGTAGTGCATGCATAGCCGAGAAGCAACATCTATCAAAACACCCACCCAAGAACATAGTATCTACTTCAAGGCCCCTGGAGCTCCTTCATGTGGATCTTTTTGGGCCTCCTTCATGGGATAGTCTTGGTGGAAAAAAGTATGGGCTTGTCATTGTTGATGATTACTCAAGATATACATGGGTGTTCTTCCTCAAGTCCAAGGACGAAACAAAGATCACCTTCATTGATTTTGCCAAGCAAGCCCAACGCAAGTTTGACAAAGAAATCCGAGCAATAAGGACTAACAATGGCTCTGAGTTCAAGAACTATACCTTGGAAGAATTTCTTAGTGATGAAGGGATTGAGCATCAATATTCAGCTCCATACACTCCTCAGCAAAATGGTGTAGCCGAACGGAAGAACCGTACACTTGTAGAATTGGCAAGGTCCATGTTGGATGAATACAAGTCACCACATAGTTTTTGGGCTGAAGCTGTCAATACTGCATGTCATGCATCAAACCGACTCTTCCTCCGCACTATATTGGAAAAGACTCCATATGAGCTTCTAACTGGAAACAAGCCAAATGTCAAGTACTTTCGTGTATTTGGGTGCAAATGTTTCATTCTCAACAAAAGAGAACGGTTAGGAAAATTTCAATCCAAAACAATTGATGGTATATTTGTTGGTTATGGATCAAACTCTCATGCATATAGAGTCTACAACAAATCCAATGGATGTGTTGTAGAAACTTGTGACGTGGTGTTTGATGAATTTAATGGCTCCCATGGGGAGCAAGTTGATCTAAGTGATGTAGGTGAAGAAGATTCTTCTCAAGACATTTTGAACATGGGTGTTGGTGCACTTCTTCCTATGGAACAAGAACCTCATGATGATGAAGAAGAAGATGGAGGTCTCACGCATCATCAAACTACTTCAACATCCATACCAATACAAGTTCCTAGTGTTCAACCAATACCCTTAGCCCAAGTTGATGAGGTTGATCAAGTCTCACTTAATGATAATCATCAAGAACAAGATCATCATCAAGAGCAAGAACAAGAAAGTCCAATCATGGATGACGAACCTCAACAAATGCAATATGAACAAGAAGATCTTCCTTCACACGTGAATGATCCATATGTTGAAGATGTGGATGATGGACATGAAGTTGAACCTCGTGAAACCCTCACCTCCATCATGCCTCGAGTGGCCGGTCGTGTTGATGTTGAAAAAATCCTCACCGGCATCTCGGAAGGTAGAGTCACTCGTAAACATTTGACAAAATTTTGTCCTCACTTCTCGTTTGTGTCTAGTATTGAACCACTCAAGGTACAAGAGGCATTGATGGACAACGGTTGGCTTGTTGCTATGCAAGACGAGTTGAATAGTTTTGAACGCAACCAAGTGTGGTCACTAGTCAAGAGGCCGTCCACCGAGCACAACGTCATTGGAACAAAATGGATTTTCAAGAATAAGAAAGATGAAAATGGTGTCATCATCTGCAAAAGGGCAAGGTTAGTGGCACAAGGGTATCACAAGTTGAAGGTTTGGACTTTGGTGAGACCTTTGCCCCCGTTGCCCGTCTTGAATCCATTCGCATTTTACTTGCTTATGCCGCTTTCAATGGTTTTACATTATATGAAATGGATGTGAAGAGTGCTTTCCTTAATGGTCCTCTACAAGAAGAAGTATATGTGTCACAACCACCCGGGTTCGTTGATCCCTTTCACAAAGACTATGTGTATAAACTTCATAAGGCTTTGTATGGCCTCAAACAAGCACCTCGTGCTTGGTATGATCATTTGAAGAAGTTTTTACTCGATGATGGTTTTGTGAGAGGGGTGATCGATCCCACTCTTTTTACTAAGAGGGACAAGGGTGATTTGATTCTATGCCAAATCTATGTAGATGACATCATTTTTGGTTCTCCTAACATTCATTTGTGCAAGAAGTTTGCGGATTCAATGACCAAGAATTTTGAAATGTCACTCAATACGGATTTGAAGTTCTTTCTTGGATTTCAAATTCAACAATTTCAAGAAGGAATTTTCATATCTCAAGCAAAGTACCTCAAGGATATTCTAGAAAAGTTTGGTATGTCTGACGCTAGTCCATGCAAGACACCCATGCCAACCAAAATAACTCTCACTGAAGACACAAATGGTACTCCCTTCGACCCATCTACTTACCGCTCTATGATTGGTTCATTGCTTTATCTTTGTGCATCTAGACCAGACATCATGTTCAGTGTATGCATGTGTGCTAGATTTCAAGCTTTCCCTAAGGAAAGTCATCATAAGGCGGTTAAGCATATTCTTAGATACCTTGTTCACACCCCAAAGTTGGGCCTCTGGTACCCCAAGGATGCTAAGTTTGATCTCATTGGGTACACGGATGCGGATTGGGCTGGAGACAAAGTGGATCGTAAGTCCACATCCGGTGCATGTCAGTTTCTTGGACGATCATTGGTGAGTTGGTCCTCGAAGAAACAAAATTGTATTGCTCTCTCTACTGCAGAAGTTGAATACGTTGCTGCCGCCAGTTGTGCAACTCAGTTGTTATGGATGAGGCAAACTTTGAAGGATTACGGTATCACCTATAGAAATGTGCCTCTTCTGTGTGATAATGAAAGTGCCATCAATATTGCTGAGAACCCCAAAGATCATCTCCGCACCAAACACATTGATATTAGGTATCATTTCTTGAGAGATCGTGTTGAAAAGGGTGATATTCACATTGATCACATTGGTACAGATTTTCAACTAGCAGATATCTTCACCAAACCTCTAGATGAAGCAAGGTTCTGTCGACTTAGGCGTGAACTTGGTATCTTGGAGCTTGACAACATTATGTGAAATCTAGCACCCAGTCATGCATGAATCTAATGTCTTGTCATGATGTAGGCATATACTTAGGGGGAGACATTCAATTCATGAATGTTCTCGCCCTACTCAATGCATAAAAAGAACCAACATTCTCAAAGTATCCATGGGTCTAGACCTATGGTGCTTTAACATGATGGAGTAGTGACTATGCACTCAAAGTTCAAGTCTTTCTGTGTCATGTCATGTCTACTCAGACATTGTGGCATTAGCCATCACTTGTAGTATATGGCTATGATTGAGTAAGGTAAGATACGAGTTACTACATAAATAAGTTTAACTATGAAAAAAATGCCTTTCTCCTCATCATGATCAGCACCTGCATTCTTGCCTCCTGTCAAAACTTTTGGCGTCGGACGTCCGTAGGTTCCGGACGTCCGTATATTCTGCTCTGTTTACCTTCGACCGGTCGTCCGGCCTCTCCAGACGTCCGTAAAATCCACTCTGGTTCCCTTAAGTTCGCCTAGACAATGAAGCTCCGGACGTCCGGAAGACTCCGGACGTCCATAAATTCCTCTTTGTTACAATCTGCCCGGTCGTCCGAAGCTGTCGGTCATCCATAGAATCATCTATGTCATCATCTATTTGCTGATGGTCCAGACTCCGGTCGTCCGTCCGTTTCCGGATGTCCGGACGCATATGTGACTCCGGTCGTCCATAGGCTCCGGACGTCCGTACTTTTTTACTGGGCTCTATTTATATTGCGCCGTAGGGTTTGTCAACCAACCACATCCTCTTCACTTGTTTCACTACCACCGCCGCCGCTCCTACCGTGAGTCCACTCCTCGCAGCCACCCGCCGTCGTACCCCTCGCCGAGATTTCTCCCCGCCGCGGATCTCCGACTCGCCGTCCGGCCCATCCAGCCCGTTCTGCTCGGAGTTTCTCTCCCCGGCCAGTCCGTCGACCCCTTGCTCCAGCCCGCCGCTCGGCTCCTCCGTGCTCTTCCTCTCAAGGTAGGGCCCAACCTTCCCTCCCCCCTCCTCATGCATTCACCCTGATCTATGGAGGGGTGTTGACATGTGCTTTCTTTCTCCCCTAGGTCACGATGCCTCGGTCCAAGCACTCCGCTCGCAAGCAAGTCACCGGAGGGCCGACTCGCCCGTCTCGTCGTGGTGGCTCCCACGACTCCAAGGAGGAAGATCGCCCTCGAAAACGTGCCGCTCGTCCTCCCAGCTCGTCCAGTGATTCCTCTTCGGAGGGGTCGGATTTTGAGGATGAACTTGAAGAGGTGCCGATGGTCGGCGTCCGCGTCACTGCCCCCAAGCCCGGCACTCGTCGTCCAACCTTTCAACCTCCTCCTCCTCCGGTGCAACCCCACGGTGATGCCGTCACATCTCCATTGAGCCACCACTGTCACTAGGCCGTCATGTTAAGCGTTTCAACGAGGTCCCCAAATCTTCATATCTTAAATTGAGTTGTGATGTAGATCAATTTACTATTGTTAGGGATTCTCAGGATAGTCGCTTTCGCACAGATGTCCAAGCCGACATCTTCACCACGATTGTCATCCCTAAAGGCTTGTCACTTCAGGTTTGCATTGATCTTGAGCACATTCGCACTCATCCGGAGAAATATCCGGGAGCCATTGAGCTCATTGAGTCATCAAATCTAGCTGCTCCATTCGCTTTTCAACACGATTTTAACCACGCTGCCATCCATCAGTTTTATGCCACATGTTACTTTGCTCCTGATCACACTGTCACATGGATGACCTCCGACACTGCACTCACAGCATCTGATGCTCAGTTTGTCACTGCACTTGGATTTCCCGACACTGGGTTCAAAATCCACAAGGATGACCCCAACCATAAGCCCAAAGGCATTGCGGTCTGTGCGGATCTTCTTAGACCCATATCATCTTTGTCTAGCACTGAGAAACAAAAGGGTCTAAATCAAGTCTCCATTTGGCGTTTTCCATTCAACATCATTTATCAGTGTGTCATCCGCACCATTTATCCCAAGATGGGTGACAAGGGCTCCTGCAGCAGCTACTGCATTGATCTCATGCATCGCCTCTTCACATCTCCTAAAGGGAAGATAAATGTTCCACACTTTCTATGGCAAGAGATCCGCCTTGCTAGCTTCCAGCACAAGCAGGCTTTTCCTCATGCACCTTTTATTCAGGCATTTATCGAGAGTGTAGCTCCCTTTCCCATTGCACGCACTCAGATACATGAGAGATGGGTCATCCCACCTCACATGGCGGCTGACCATGTTCCTCCTCCTCCCGCTACTGCTAGTCGCACCGCCGCTAGTTTTCCTTCTTCCGCCACTCCGTCTACTTCTTCCAGCTCCGCACCTTTTGGTCGCATCTCTCGCTTTCTTGGGAAAGCTCACTCTGCTATGATGAAGATGTTTACCTTTCATTGCACCCAAAACCACACCGTTGTCACACACTTGGTCACTTCCAAGAATGCTCTGAAGGCTCGTCTATGAGACTCCGGAGTTTACGATGTAAGTGACGATGAATGTCTTCCTGATGCTCCACCTTCTGATTTCGGTTTTCCTTCGGGTCCCGAGTGGGCTGACTTTCTTGATGAGGCTGGTGGCAGTGGTGTTCATCATGATGATGATGAGGATGATCTTTAATGCTGTTATATCATTCCCCCTAGTTCTTTTCTTTGGATACTTGATGCCAAAGGGGGAGTAGGCTCCATATGCATGTTACTCTAGCTCATTATGTAATCGAACCTATGTTATGAATAGTTTGTTGAACTATGTTATGAGTTTGTTGAATCTGAGATTTGGTGGATCTATATGGAGTGTAACTCTTGATTATCGTGGCATCAGTGTGAAGGGGAGCCCTCATCATTTTTGTGTTAATAGTATCTGTGGTATCACTTTGAGTGGGAGCTCGCTCGCTACTCATTCTTATTATGGTTATTGAGCTCCACAACAAATACTTCCGATTACTATTATGAGTATGCATATGAGTTGTCATCAACTACCAAAAAGGGGGAGATTGAAAGTGCAATCATGCCCTTAATCATATTTTGATGTTGATGACAACACATATGCTCGGGACTAATCATGTTTATCAAGTATATCTCAGGATTATGTTCTAAAGACCGTGTGCATGGATCATGACTAGGGACAAAAGCATATAACTCAAGAATGGAGATACAAGATGTTGACTTCATTTATGGTTTGTTCTTGAGTATAGGGATCCCGCATATTAAGAGGGGATCGATGGATCTGTGAAAAACTTGCTCAAAAGTTGCTATCTATATACCTTGCTTTCGAACGTCCGGTGTTCTACGGACGTCCGGTCCTTCCTGATTACCCGGACGTCCGGACACTTCCGGACATCCGACACTTCCACAACAGAAACATTTTTACGGATGTCCGGAACCCTCCGGACGTCCTACACTTTCACATCAGAAGCATTCTTACGGATGTCCGACTCCGGTCGGACGTCCGTATCCTGTACACTGGATTGTGGGTCACACTTTTCACAGCGGCCGGTCGTCCGATGACTGTCGGACGTCCGGACCCATTTGGGCCTCCGGACGTCCGACGTTCTCCGGACGTCCGGCCATCCTGTACCCCAAACGGTCACTTTTTCCCACCTCCTATATATACACCCTTCCCTCCCACGGGATAGGGTTGACCATTCACTTTGAGCCTCACAAGAACACTCCTCTCTCTCTCTCTCTCATTCATCCACACTAAATCCTAGATTCCCAAGTGTTCTAGGAGCATTTTGAGAGAAGTTCTCCAATCAAGTGATAGATCCACTTCTTCCCCTTCTTTGCACCAAAGGAATTCGTGACTTGAGAAAGTTTTGAGCATTTCCCCATCGGTCTTGTTACTCTTGGAGGTTGGAGACTCCTAGGCGGTAGGAGTCATCCGGAGAGGAATCGAACTTTGTGATTACCCTCGGAAAAGTTTGAGGGTTTGGAGAACACCCCAAGGTCTACCACTAGTGGTTGAGAAACGCCTCCGTGGTGTTGTCTCAAAGGGAGAATAGGGTGAGCCTTCGTGGCGTTGGTGTGCCTTCGTGGTAACATCCATCCCTCTAACGGTGACTAGCTTCCCTCCAAGGAAGTGAACATCGGCTTACATCCTCGTCTCCCGGAGTTGCGGTTATTCCTAACCTTAACTCTCTACTTGTGGTTACTTGTCTCTTTACACTTGCATACATTATCTCATTTTGTGCTTGCTTACTCATATATTTGTGTCACTTGATTATCTTGCTTAGCTCATTAGTATCATACTTGCAATAGTTAGGCTCACTTTCATTTTCCGCATTATTGCCTAAAATTGCTTAGTAATAATTAAAATTTGTATTTGTACCTATTCACCCCCCCCTCTAGGTCCATCTCGATCCTTTGATCGTGGCGGTGGCCAGTGGACGCTCGTGCTCGTCCATGGCGAACCGATAAGCGGATCGAACGGTGAAGATACCGTTCTTCTCCGGGGCCCATGTGATGATGTCGTCGGTGACGCGTGTCGAAGTGCGAATGCTGGAGATCACCTCCACGTCAGCCGGGTGGAAGTAGCGATGGAGCAGGTCCAGGCGCCATGTCCCATCCTCTTGCAGGAGCTCGGCCACTCGTCGTAGTCGGCAGGTACCCTGTTGGGTGATAAGTTGGCATGAAGGTTCGCGGGGGATCCATTTATCTCGCCAAATCCGGATGTTCCGGCCATCCCCTACACGCCAGACGATGCCCTTCTTGAGGAGCTCAAGGCCATACTGAATGGCCTGCCACGTAGGGGAGGTGTTGCCTGAGAAGACTGTATCCTCTAGGCGGCCTTCAGGGTAGTACCTCGCCTTGAGAACCTGCGCACATAAGCTGTGAGGATTTATTAGTAAACGCCACGCCTGCCGGGCAAGGAGGGCCTGGTTGAAGGCGTGAAAATCGCAGAAACCCAGCCCGCCCTGTGTTTTGTGCGCCAGGATCTTCGGCCAAGCCAGCCAATGTGTCTTCCTCTTCCCTTCCGATTCTCCCCACCAGAAGTTCCAGACCATGCGGTTGAGGTCATCACATAGACATAGGAAGCTTAAACACCCCCATAACATACGTCGGTATAGCCTGCGCAATAGCTTTGATCATCGTCTCCTTTCCCGCCAAGGATAACGTGCCTCCCCATGCTATGATTCTCTTCAACAATCTGGATTGCAGGTTCTGAAATTTCCCACGAGACATGCGACCCTCCGGTGTGGGTAACCCCAAATATTTATCCTCAAACAAATCTGTCACAATATTAAGAACTACACGTACTTTCTGCTGCTCTTCACTTGTATACGCATCACCAAATAAGGCACTGCATTTGGCCGGATTAATGCTCTGTCCGGTGGCTCTCTCATAAGCATGCAGGACTTGCTTCACATTTCTTGCTTGCTCCTCTTCGGCTTTGAAAAAGAGTAGTGTGTCATCTGCAAAGAGCAGATGGGACACACCAGGAGCTCTGCGGCACACCTTTAGCGGGGTAAAATCTCCATTTTCTTCCCCTTTCTTCAACAAAGCAGATAGCCCATCAGCCACCAATAAAAAAAGGAACGGGGATAGAGGATCACCTTGCCGTAGACCACGGGACGGTGCAAATGAATCCAAGTGGGTACCATTGAATTTTACAGTGTATCTCACCGAGGTGACGCATGACATAATCCAGTTCACCCATCAGTGAGCGAAACCCATCTTTTGCATCATTCGCTCCAAGAAGATCCAGTCCACCCTGTCATAAGCCTTGGATAAATCCAGTTTATAAGCGCAAAAACTTTTTTCAGGATCCTTCTCTTGCTGTATATAGTGAAAGCACTCAAAAGCAATTAAGGCGTTGTCTGTTATGAGGCGTCCAGGTACAAAGGCACTCTGCTCCGGCGAAATAATCTCATCAAGAATAGGTCGGAGGCGATTTACCAGACATTTAGCCACCACTTTGTAGATGACATTACACAGGCTAATGGGCCTGAACTCAGACACTCTTTCCGGATTGTCCACCATGGGAATGAGTACTATGGCCGTGTCATTCACCCCCTCCGGCATGGTGCCCATCCGAAAAAACTCCTTCACGCCAGCAATAACTTGCTCCCTCATCACCTCCCAGTTCCTTTGAAAGAAACAAGCAGGAAATCCATCCGGTCCCGGTGCTTTCAAGGGGCCAATCTGGAATAAGGCATCAGCAATCTCCTTGTCGGTGAAATCTGCGCACAGCCCAACATTCATGCGGTCAGTAATACGAGTGTTAATTAAGTCAATAACCAGATCCGGACAAATGGTTTCATCCGCAGTAAACAGCGTAGATAAGTAATCTGAGATCATCGCCGCCATAGTTCCATGATCACTATGGGCGATTCCTGAAGCATCAAGTAACTTTTTTATGCGATTCTTTCTAGCACGCCATTTGGCCTTTCTGTGGAAAAAATTGGTATTACGGTCCCCTTCCTTTAACCACGCCACCCGCGATCGTTGCATCCACATCATCTCCTCGCGGTACAGGAGCTCGTTGAGTCCATCCGTCACTTCCCGTATTTCCCTTCTATCTGCATTCATGTACAGAAGCTCCTCGAGCCGTGAACGAGACTTGTTAATCTCTTTTATGACATTACCGAATTTTTTCCAGCTCCAAACCTGCAGCTTCTTCATCAAATTACCCAAGCCAGAGGATATATCACCAAGATTGAGCATAGAACCCAAATTTGTCCAGGTTTTCATAATTACCTCCGGGAGCGATGCCTCCCTTTCCCACATGACTTCATATTGCCGAAACCTCCTGCCAGCAGCTTGCATCGGTTCCTCTCGCGAGCACCGAATCAGGATAGGGAGATGGTCCGAGCTAGGTGCCACCAAGTGGTCCACCTTAGCAAATTCAAACAAGTCCCGCCAGGCATTGGTTGCAACCGCCCGATCAAGGCGGACCTTGACGTTTGCACGTCCAGCTCGTTTATTATCATATGTGTAAGGCAGCCCTGCAAAACCAAGATCACCCAAACCACAAACTTCTAGAACATCACAAAAATCAATCATCTGAACTGCCGACCATGGTGATTCAGAGAAGTGTTCAAAGCTCCACATAGCCTCATTGAAGTCGCCAACCACCACCCAGGGCAAGTCGGATTGGCGGTGAAGATCACGCAGGGTGGACCACATGCGATGTCGGTCCTCCGTTTGCGGCAGAGATTTGTAGAGGTGCCAGAGCTTGATTTTAAAATAGAGATGAATAACATTTTGAGCTACATACTTTCACTGTCAACACAACAACTATGAGATGATAATATCTTCCATGCTACATACATTATAGGCGGTTCCCAAACAGAATGGTAAAAGTTTATACTCCCCCACCACCAACAAGCATCAATCCATGGCTTGCTCGAAACAACGAGTGCCTCCAACTAACAACAGCCCTGGGGGAGTTTTGTTTTAATTATTTTGATTTGCTTTGATCTTTATGATCATGGGACTGGGCATCTCGGTTACCAGCCATTTTCTTGTGAATGAGGAGCGGATTCCACTCCTCTTGAGAATAACCCACCTAGCATGGAAGATACAGATAACCCTAGTTGAAACATGAGCTACTCGAGCATACAAAACAGAATTTCATTTGAAGGTTTGGAGTTTGGCACATACAAATTTACTTGGAACGGCAGGTAGATACCGCATATAGGAAGATATGGTGAACTCATATGGAATAACTTTGGGGTTTATGGAGTTTGGATGCACAAGCAGTATTCCCGCTTAGTACAGGTGAAGGCTAGCAAAAGACTGGGAAGCGACCAACAGAGAGAGCGACAACAGTCATGAACATGCATTAAAATTAATTTACACCAAGTGCAAGCATGAGTAGGATATAATCCACCATGAACATAAATATCATGAAGGCTGTGTTGATTTGTTTCAACTACATGCGTGAACATGTGCCAAGTCGTGTCACTCAATTCATTCAAAGGAGGATACCATCCCATCATACCACATCACAATCATTTAATATCATGTTGGCACGCAAGGTAAACCTTTATAACTCATATCTAATTAAGCATGGCACAAGCAACTATAATCTCTAAATTTCATTGCAAATATGTTTACTCATAATAAGCTGAATCAGGAACGATGAACTCATCATATTTACAAAAACAAAGGAGGTCGAGTTCATACCATCTTCCCTCATCTCAATCAGTCCATCATATATCGTCATTATTGCCTTTCACTTGCATGACCGAACGGTGTGGATAATAATAATAGTGCACATGCATTGGACTAAGCTGGAATCTGCAAGCATTCAATTAAAGAGAGAACACAAAGTAATATGGGCTCTAAGTTAAATAAACAATCATGCATATGAGAGCCACTAAATATTTTCAATATGGTCTTCTACTCTCGACCCCCAAAGGATAGAAAATAAAATAAAACTATTTACACGGGAAAGCTCCCAACAAGTAAAAGAAGAACGAGAAATCTTTTTGGGTTTTCATTTTAATTACTACTACAAGCATGGAAATTAAACTAACTAATTTTTTGGTTTTTCTTAAGGTTTATCAAACACACAAGAAGAAAAGCTTGAAAAAGAAATTAAACTAGCATGGATAATACAATGAAAGAGTATGAGCACCGACAACTAGAATAGTGTGTGAACAATGAATGTAAAGTCGATGAGAAATACGTACTCCCCCAAGCTTAGGCTTTTGGCCTAAGTTGGTCTAATGCCAAGGATAGCCTGGCTGAGTCCGAAGTTATAACTGGGGTTGTACTGAGATGCAGCAGCCAATGCATCCTGAGCTGCGGCATGTTGACGAGCTGCCTCTGCTCTCCCCTGGTGTTCGGCTGCCTCCTCCCTGGTAACAACATATCTTCGTCTTGCCTGGTAATCAAAAAGGGAAGGAGTAGGGAGAGTAACATGGACAGCGTGATGTCTGTCAAAGATTAGTCGATATTGGAGGAATTGTTCATTCCTCAAAAGAAAACGGTGCCTGACCATAGCGTCATAATCTAAATAAGCGGGAGGCAACATCATATCACCCTCGCGTGGAGCTATACCAAGATAATTAGCAACACGGGTTGCATAAATCCCTCCAAATAAATCTCCAGATATACCATTATTATGCAACCTACATGCAACTATCTCCCCCAAGTTGTAATCTTTATTACCTAATACAACACTCTCGAGGACACAGAGATCAGGGACACACATGTGACATGCTTCATTTTTACCATTAATGCATCTACCAATGAAGAGAGCAAAATAATGTATAGCAGGAAAATGAATGCTCCCTATGGTAGCTTGTGCTATATCCCTAGATTATCCCATAGTGATACTAGCAAGGAAGTCTTTATATTCAGATTTGTGGGGTTCATGAACATTGCCCCACTGCGGGAGTTTGCAAGCAGTTGTAAAATCTTCTAAGTCCTTGGTATAAGGTTGATCATAAATATAAAACAGGACATTCTGAGAATTACGCGAGGATGTATATTTAAATCTTCTCACGAATGAATCAGTCAATTGGTAGTACTGAGGACACTTATCTTGTATGAAGTCCTCAAGATCGGCAGTACGCACATATGTGTCAAATTCATCCTTGATGCATGCATTAACCATAAACTCGTCTGACGGCCATTCACACGACTGTACCTCAGCTTCCCTTGGTGGTCCATCGTCTTGCTCACGCATAGCACACCTGGGTCCTCTCTTTGTTGAGGCACCACCTTGGTACATTCTCCTGGACATATTTCTTTCTCTGAAAAATTTCTGAAATTTTTAGTAACTTCGAAATAAAAGTGAATCAAACTAAACAAGATTGGTAGCAACTACTCGCACAAGTGCCTAGAGCCTATATCATGCATTAGAATTACTTGGGACCTCATGAATTTGACATGCAAGCTCAAGAACAGCGTCATCTATGCAGCGAAAATTTGCAATGAATAAAGCACTAGAACAAAAACTAATTGGACCAATGGAGGAGTCACATACCAAGCAACAATCTCCCAAAGCAGTTTTGTGAATGGAGCTTTGAGCAAGGAGATCAAAAATCGCAGCAAAATGAGCTAGAACTCGTGCTTGAGTTGGATGGGGATTTTTTTGGGAGGAAGAAGAAGTGTGTGGGTGCAGGAATAAGTGGAGGAGGGCCACCATGGGCCCACGAGACAGGGGGGCGCGCCCAGGGGGTGTGGGCGCGCCCTCCACACTCGTGGCCAGGTGCTTGCCCCCCTGCAGTGTTCTCAGTGCCTAAAATCCTCAAATATTCCATAAAAAATCATACTAAATTTGTATGGCATTTGGAGCACTTTTATTTTTGGGATATTTTTTATTGCACGCATAATTCAGAAACAGACAGATAATACTATGTTTTTCTTTATTTATTCTAAATAACAGAAAGTAAAAAAAGAGGGTACGGAAGGTTATGCCTTCTAGTTTCATCCATCTCATGATCATCAAAATGAATCCACTAACAAGGTTGATCAAGTCTTGTTAACAAACTCATTCCGACTAACACGGAACCGGAGAAATTTCGAATAACACTAGGTTACCTCAACGGGGATATGAATATCCCCAACAATAAGAATATCATATGTTTTCTTGACAGTAGGAAGAGGAAATCCAAAACCTCCAATAATGATAGTTGGATTTTTTCCAATAGAATTGATGCCATGAACTTGAGGTTGTTTCCTTGGAAAGTGTACCATATGCTCATTACCATTAACATGAAAAGTGACATTGCCTTTGTTGCAATCAATAACAGCCCCTGTAGTATTCAAAAAGGGTCTACCAAGGATAATTTTTTTTGACTGTTCTACCAAGGATAATTGACATACTATCGTCCTCGGGAATATCAAGAATAACAAAGTCCGTTAAGATAGTAACATCTGCAACCACAACAGGCACATCCTCACAAATACCGACAGGTATAGCAGTTGATTTATCAGCCATTTGCAAAGATATTTCAGTAGGTGTCAACTTATTCAATTCAAGTCTAAGATATAAAGAAAGAGGCATAACACTAACACTGGCTCCAAGATCACATAAAGCAGTTTTAACATAGTTTCTTTTAATGGAGCATGGTATAGTTGGTACCCTTGGATCTCCTAGTTTCTTTGGTATTCCACCCTTAAAAGTGTAGTTAGAAAGCATGGTGGAAATTTCAGCTTCCGGTATCTTTCTTTTATTTGTAATGATATCCTTCATATATTTAGCATAAGGATTTAATGTAAGCATATCTGTTAAGCGCATGCGTAAGAAAATAGGTCTAATCATTTCAGCAAAGTGCTCAAAATCCTCATCATCCTTTGTCTTGGATAATTTAGGAGGAAAGGGCATGGGTTTCTGAACCCATTGTTCTCTTTCTCTACCATGCTTCCTAGCAACAAAATCTCTCTTATCATAACGTTGATTCTTCGATTGTGGGTTATCAAGATCAACAGTAGGTTCAATATCTACATCATTGTTGTTGCTAGGTTGAGCATCAACATGAACATTATCATTAACATTACCACTAGGTTCATGTTCATCACCTGATTGCGTTTCAGCATCAGAAATAGAAATATCATTGGGATTCTCAGGTGTGTCTATAACAGGTTCACTAGAAGCATGCAAAGTCCTATCATTTTTCTTTTTCTTCTTTTTAGAAGAACTGGGTGCGTCTAAATTATTTCTCTGAGAATCCTGCTCGATTCTCTTAGGGTGGCCTTCAGGTTACAAAGGTTCTTGAGTCATTCTACCAGTTCTAATAGCCACTCTAACAGCAAAATCATGTTTATTATTTAATTCATCGAGCAATTCACTTTGAGCTTTAAGTACTTGCTCAGCTTGAGTGGTGACCATAGAAGCATATTTGCTAATGAGTTTTAGTTCACCTTTAACTCTAGCCATATAATCACTCAAGCGTCCTATCTCGAAAGCATTATTCTTTAATTCTCTACCAACATAAGCATTAAAACTTTCTTGTCTAGCCATGAAGTCATCAAATTCATCTAAACATGGGCTATGAAATTTAGTACACGGGATTTCAACTTTATCATATCTATAGAGAGAATTTACCTTTACTACCTATGTCGGGTTATCAAGACAATGTGTTTCTTCATTAGGTAGATTAAGACCATGTATTTCTTAAACAGGAGGTAAATTCTTAACATCTTCAGCTTTAATACCTTTTTTTCATTGATTTCTTTGCCTCTTGCATATCTTCAGGACTGAGAAATAGAAGACCCCTCTTCTTTGGAGTTGGTTTAGGAATAGGCTCGGGAGTTGGCTCAATTGGCTCAGGAATTTACTCAGAAAGAGTCCAATTATTTTCATTAATCAACATATTATTCAATAGTAATTCAGCTTGGTCGACTGTTCTTTCCCTGAAAACACAACCAGCACAACTATCCAAGTAGTCCTTGGAAGCATCGGTTAGTCCATTATAAAAGATATCAAGTATTTCATTTTTCTTAAGAGGATGATCAGGCAAAGCATTAAGTAATCGGAGAAGCCTCCCCCAATCTTGTGGGAGACTCACTTCTTTGATTTGCACAAAATTATATATTTCTCGCAAGGCAGCTTGTTTCTTATGAGCAGGGAAATATTTAGCAGAGAAGTAATAAATCATATCCTTGGGACTACACACACAACCAGGATCAAGAGAATTAAACCAAGTTTTAGCATCACCCCTTAATGAGAACGGAAATATCTTAAGGATATAATAATAGCAAGACTTCTCATCATTAGTAAACAGGGTGGCTATATCATTCAACTTGGTAAGATGTGCCACAACAGTTTCAGATTCATAGCCATAAAAAGGATAAGATTCAACCAAAGTAATAATTTCAGGATCAACAGATAATTCATAATCCTTATCAGTAACACAGATAGGTGAAGTAGCAAAAGCGGGGTCAGGTTTCATTCTAGCATTAAGAGATTGCTGCTTCCACTTAGCTAATAACTTCTTAAGATCATATCTATCCTTGCAAGCAAAGATAGCTCTAGAAGCTTCTTAATCCATAACATAACCCTTAGGAACAACAGGCAATTCATAATCAGGGGGAGAACCTTCATCATCACTATCATCAATAATTTCATCTTCAATAATTTCATTCTCTCTAACCCTAGCAAGTTGTTCATCAAGATATTCACCTAATGGCACAGTAGTATCACGCATAGAAGTAGTTTCATCATAAGTATCATGCATAGCAGGAGTGGCATCATGTATAACATGCAACATATCGGAATTCAAAGTAGTAGCAGATTTAGGTGTCGCAAGCTTACTCAAAACAGAAGGAGAATCTAGTGCAGAGCTAGATGGCAGTTCCTTACCTCCCCTCATAGTTGAGGGAAAAATCTTAGTTCTTTCGTCTTTCAAGTTCCTCATAATGATCAGCAGATATAAATCCCAAGTGACTCAAAGAATAGAGCTATGCTCCCCGGCAACGGCGCCCGAAATTAGTCTTGATAACCCACAAGTATAGGGGATCGCAACAGCTTTCGAGGGTAGAGTATTCAACCCAAATTTATTGATTCGACACAAGGGGAGCCAAAGAATATTATCAAGTATTAGCAGTTGAGTTGTCAATTCAAACACACCTGGATAACTTAGTATCTGCAGCGAAGTATTTAGTAGCAAAGTAGTATGATAGTAATGGTAACAGTGGCAAAAGTAAAGATAGCAATTTTGTAGTAGTTGTAACAGTAGCAACGGAAAAGTAAATAAGCAAAGCACAATATGTGAAAAGCTCGTAGGCATTGGATCAATGATGGATAATTATGTCGGATGCGATTCCTCATGTAATAGCTATAACATAGGCTGTCACAGAATTAGCTCCAGCTCATCAATGTAATGTAGGCATGTATCCCGAATATAGTCATACGTGCTTATGGAAGATAACTTGCATGACATTGTGACACTCCAAAATTTTAATTTGGTTTTTTATCAAAAACCTTGTGGTTTTGTTTGAAAAGAGGCCATTTAAATTTTCTTTCAGAAAACCTTCCTCTTAAAAACATCCTTTGCTTTGGCAAGGATTTTATTTTTCAAACTTTGGTGTTTGAATCTTTTGAAACTTCTTCTCTGTTGGTTCCCTCTCAAATTTATTTTTGGGAGTTTAAATCTTTTTCTTTTAAAATGAAACTCTATGAAAAACTTGGGATTTTCATATCTTGAAAACCACCCATGACTTGGCATTTTTTCCCATGTGGTAAAAACCCCTCCAAAACCTCCCCTCCTCCTTGTGATCAACCTAAGTGCTCTGTCCCAACTAATCCAAACAAGTTTTGGATTTTATTCTAATTATTTTTCCTCTCAAATCAATTCTGAAAATTATTTGGAGCCTGAGTAATTTTCAAAGCAAGTACCCTATTGCATTTGAGTTTTGACCTCAAACTAACTCTCCTGGATAGTCCTTTGTACCCACAACTCAGAACCATCTTGATCCACTCCTACTCTTTTCAAATTTTTCAAAATTCAGTCTCTGCAAGTTTGGACCAGATTTGCCAAATTTGATGAAATTCATATCTACACTCCTCCAAAAATTCCACCAAAATTCAGGAAGCCTACTGGAGCAATGAGTAGCCACTCCACCAAAAATCAGCTCAAGGAAAAATCACCAGAGGCCAAATTCATTCTGTCGAACACCTTGCATGCACTGCTGCTGTTCAAAATTCAGAAAATTCAGTTTCAGTGTCGTTTTCGTCCGTCAGTTTCTATCACGCGTAGACAGTGCGCTTGGCTCGATGCTCGTAGCCCCTCCCTCTTGTCCGAAGCTTCACACGCGTGCGTGGAGCCTTCCTGGCGTCGGTGGCGCGCTGGCCCGCCCTTGCCGGCGTCTTCTGCGGCGTCGGGACCTCCCATGGCGGCCGACAGAAGGCACACCACGGCAGAACGCCGTTCAGCGCCGCCCAAAGCCCCTTGGCTCTCCGCGTGTCCCTGCCGTGCCAGCGCACGCCCGTGGCACCGTCGCCGTGGCCCGGCAAGCACGGAACGTGCTCCCTGCCGCCGATGGGCCGCGCCACCCCCGTTCCATCGAGCTCACCCATAGCACCAAACCCCGGCCCGTTTAGCGCCTAAATGGGATCGGTGGACCTCAACGGCAATGCCCAAACCCCTAATCCCCCTGCACATCCACGGCACCGCCGTAATCACTCGCCGGAGATGCCCGTTCACGGCAACCGCCTCGGGCCGCCTATAAAAAGGGCCCCCGAGCTCACCCTCGTGCACGCAGCATCACCACTCCTCACCAACGCCACGCCAGGCCACTAGGGGACCCCGAGGAGGTCTCCTCCCCCAACTTCGGCTGCCCCGATCTGCCTCGGCCTCCACCACGATTCGCTCCGGTGAGGCCATCTCCGGCGCCCAAACCCCGTACGTTACCCCCTCTAGCTACCAGGAACATAACCCCCTCTTCAATTTGACCTCTGCAGCCCTCTCCGACGAGTCCCTCGACCACCCGAGCCGCCGTCCGCCGGAGCAAAGCTCGCCGTCGACGTGGTACTCGCCGGCGACCACCACCACCACCATCCGACGCGGAATGGCGCCCTGAGCACGGAGGTACCCTCCGATCCCCCTGCCTCGCCGTGGATCGCCGCCGGCGACCACCGCGGCTCTCGGGCGCCGACGAGCTTCGTTCCCCTTTTTTTTTGAAGTTCAAACCTGACAGGTGGGACCCCACCGTCAGCCTCTCTGCTCTCTCTATTGAAACGTTTTCTGGAAGCGCCTTCGGGCAAAGTACGTTTCCCTTTGGGCTGGCGTAGTTTCTGCCGAAGCGTCTCTGTTTTTATAAGCTAGCCCCTGGAAACTTTCTGTTTCATTACAGATGAGTCCCTGGGCAAAAACACTTATAACTTTTAAACAAAAAAGTATTTTTGATTGATTCTTTTTCTGTTCTCTTTAAAATTTTGTCTAGTTTTTTATCAGATTTATTTTAAAAATATTTGAAATACTTTATGTGCACTCCTTGGTATTTACGCTAGCGCATATATTTTCTTTATACCGTAGATAGCGAAGGAGGTGACGGAGCCGCGAACTTCACCGAGCTAGGCTCCGACTACTCTGAACCAGGCAAGCATGTTTGAACTTTTGATATGATGATTGTCTTGGCATGTTTTGCATTTAGTTAGTTTCATAGCATGCTGAGAAGCATATCGATGAACGTTATTTTATGTGACAATGAGGTAAGTGAGTTCGATGATCCATATGTGAATGGATGTGAGGATGAATGGCCATGTGTTGGCATGAGTATGGGTGAGATGGCAGTGTCGTAGCATGCCAGTCTTACGCCAGACTATGTGACTTCAGTGTCAAACCGTATCGGTCCAATTCCTCTCATTTCCTTCCCTGTACTACCACATGTTTTCCGCAAGGAATATGGTTTAGTAAGTTGTAAACCGCTTTTCTGGTACACACCAAAAGGAGAGGACGTGATGATGGTTCCATGGCCCTGGATTAAAGCCAGTCATCCGGTCAGGGGGCATGGGTGTTTCCGGTTGGGACCGAGAGGGGGGCACCCCTTAGAGCGCGCGTATATAAATTTGATCCCATGCTATTCGAGATTGTGATCTCCCCATCTCAAAAGTTTTTCTTGGACGATGTCTAGGGTGATTCCTAGCATCAAGAGGTAGGATGGGTGTGTACTGGTTAGCTGTGTTTTCTTCCGAAATACCGTAAACGGAACTAGTCCTTCGTGACTACGGAAATCCGTTGGCTGTGCGAAAAAATTTGTACAAACTCTGCAGAGTCTTATATTCCTCCAAATCATCTATTCCCTGTCCCAGATCGATATTATCTTATCCTAATCAAATGTCAGTTTTGATGGCAGAGACTCCGGTGATTCGCTTAAGTGCTAATTCCGGTTAAATGATTATCCCTGTGGATGGACTAACCCATTTATTCTTATGAATTAAATGTTTATTATGAGTATTATTTACCTATGAATAAAAGCCCTCTCTGTGATGTCGCCCCGATGTCCGACTGTGGCATTTCTTTTAAAGCCCTCTCTGTGATGTCGCCCCGACGTCCGACTGTGGCATTTCTTTTAAAGCCCTCTCTGTGATGTCGCCCCGACGTCCGACTGTGGCATTTCTTTTAAAGCCCTTTCTGTGATGTCGCCCCGACGTCCGACTGTGGCATTTCTTTTAAAGCCCTCTCTGTGATGTCGCCCCGACGTCCGACTGTGGCATTTCTTTTAAAGCCCTTTCTGTGATGTCGCCCCGACGTCCGACTGTGGCATTTCTTTTAAAGCCCTTTCTGTGATGTCGCCCCGACGTCCGACTGTGGCATTTCTTTTAAAGCCCTTTATGTGGCGTCGCTAAGACGCCCGACTGTG
>NC_041391.1:428049150-428059184 GCF_002162155.2 Triticum dicoccoides | reverse complement strand
CCTGTGAATAAAAGCCCTCTTTGTGATGTCGCCCCGACGTCCGACTGTGGCATTTCTTTTAAAGCCCTTTCTGTGATGTCGCCCCGACGTCCGACTGTGGCATTTCTTTTAAAGCCCTTTCTGTGATGTCGCCCCGACGTCCGACTGTGGCATTTCTTTTAAAGCCCTTTCTGTGATGTCGCCCCGACGTCCGACTGTGGCATTTCTTTTAAAGCCCTTTCTGTGATGTCGCCCCGACGTCCGACTGTGGCATTTCTTTTAAAGCCCTTTATGTGGCGTCGCTAAGACGCCCGACTGTGGCATCATTTCCTTTTATTTATTTATTAAGCTTTCGAGGCGTCGCTTCAGACACCCGATCGGTATTCATTTGTGTTTTATTGGGATTTCAGGCGGACTACCGCCGTTTCCCTTTTACTTACCTTGTTATGCTAATTTTTGAATGTACATTGGTGAATTATTCATGACGCATCCATGCATGCATTTGTTATATCTTACGTCCGAACTGTCTTGCGAGTACTTTCAAAGTACTCATTGGCTTGTTCATTTGGCCAGATGCTGACGAAGGCGATCTCATGGATGAAGAGTATGATAGCGAGTCCGACACCTAGAGGAGTCCCAGTCAGTCTCGTGCGATCCTGGATTTGGTCACTGTTTTATATCCGCTTCCGCTACCAAATAAATTCATCGAGCCTCACCTCGACGCTCGATGAGATGACAGACTTAGAGTCTTGTATTTCTCTCCCCGCTGTGTTTTTTTCCACCACCGCCCTATCCTCAAGTCAGTAGTATGCCTCCACACCACTGTGTCATGTCCGCCATTATGTATAATTATTGGTGTGCTTGTAATAATTTGGTTGAGCCACCGTAGTTCGACCATGTAATATATTTTATGCTACTGGCTTATTGTATCAAGAATTTGTCTACCAGTGAGGAGGATTTCTCTCATACTGGACTCAAAAGATTGGTTTCTCAATAAATATTTTTATTGGAAAACCGGTCGTGACAAGCTTGGTACCAGAGCTAGGCTGACTGTAGGAAGCCGCTAGGTGCGATCGCTAATTGGTTATTAGCATGATAGAGCTAATTTATATTTTTGCAATTGTAGTCATTTTCTGTCAGTCAGCATAAATTTATGATCTGACCCTGCAGAATTTTTGCCTACTTTTGTAGATGGCCGACAACAGCTGCGAGTCTCAGACCTTCGCCAACATGCCCGATGGGTTCGTCAAGCTTCTTTCTTTCATCGTTCAGGTCGCGATGGAGCCATCCGTGTGCCCAGTCTTCACACTCTGCCAGCACCGAGTCAACGACAGTCTGACCATGCACCAGGCCGCGGTGCAGTTCAAGGGAGGGCGTGGTGAGTTACGCCGCTTCCGGTTCATGGGAAGAGCCATGCCTACGGAGAGGCATGCTATGCAGATGGCAGCCCGTGAGGCGATAGCTCGTCTCAGGGATGTCCTTCCCGTGATGAAGACTCGTCGTTACCGTTATCTTCCGTGCCATGTGCCTTACACCTGTCACTACGCATACTCCTGCCCCAGAGGAGAGCGAGACGAGGCTTTTGAGATGCTCATTGAGTATCTCCGGGCCCTAGAGGCAGCCTTCGACAACCTGGTGGACGACTTCGTAGCTACCCGCATGGACTCGGTTCATGGCTGTGCTGCCAATAGGAGGGAGCTCCTACCCATCGCACCGCCACTGACTTTTGTCTCGTCATCAGCATCTTTCACGCCTACTCGTCGCCTGCCTTCTACCGAAGAATTCAACCAAGTCATTGCACCCTCTTCAGCGTGCACTGCACCACCCTTCGCGCCCACTCCTGTACGTGTTGCTCCGCCCCTGGCAACCACTCCGTCCACTCTGCGCAACACTACACGTATGGAGCCCATTAGCGAGGAGGAAGTTGAGTCCCCAACCTCGCTACGCCTCGCCCTCGGCAGGGCAAAGGAGGTCGTCAACATCTCTGCCTGAATACACCAAGCTGCCATGTAATGTACCGCTTTGTAAGATATGTACATAGGTTGTGAGAAGTAGCCTGTTTGCGCATCATGTAGGATCTGGAGAAGTGCACTAGCCTAAATAACATGTCAGGATTATGTACGCATATCCTGAGTGATGTATTGTATAATTACCGCCCGCGTGTAAGATATGTAATGAGCAGTCCTTCTCCGTGCGCAAGTCGATTTGTTTTTTTTAAGTAAGCTGAGTTATTTAGTTTTATTTGCCAGCTTTATACATTTATGGATTTATTTTTGCGACTCTTTCCGCTTTTCTTATGGATCTTACAAATATATCCCCAGAGTGAAAAATGTCTCGTCCTTGGACTCGCTCCATGCCAACTCCATCAGAGGAAAATTATGATGCACAACCCAGCAACGAGTTCACTCAGGGACAGCCAAGCAAACAGGGCAGTGAATCGGCACTTTCACAGATGTGCCGCCTTTATGAACAGAGTCAGCAACAACATCGTGAAATGATGAACCAAGTCATCAACATGGGAAATCACCATGGACAGTATCAGCAGCATTCCAAGTTATCTGAGCTACAGAAGACACGTGCTCAAACATTTTCTCACACTGACAAACCCCTTGAAGCCGAGGACTGGCTTCGAGATATGGAGAGAAAATTAATTATTGCAAAATGTTCAGACCCCGAGAAGGTATTATATGCTCCGCACTATCTCACAGGAGCAGCCGCATCGTGGTGGGAGAATTTTCTGCACATGCATCCCAATGAAAATGACATAACCTGGGATGATTTCAAGGAAAGTTTCCGTGGTGCACAAATTCCTAAGAGTATTACGAAAATCAAGAAGAGAGAATTCGATGACCTCAAACAAAGGAACATGACGGTGTCAGATTACAACAGTCAATTTACTCTATTACCCCGCTACGCCAATGAAGAGCGTATGACTGAAATCAAGAAGATGGAGAAATTCCTTGATGGTCTGGCGCCCGCGCTTAAATGCCAACTGGTCGTGCACACTTTTCCTGATTTTAAAACACTGGTGGACAAAGCCATTACTCTGGAAAATGAGAGACGCAGTCTGGAAGATATCCGCAACCAGAAAAGGGACCAGACTAACCATGCTCGCAATCACCGAAGCAGGACAGATTTTCAAAAGGGTGGGACACACAAATCCTCATCCAATGTCTCACGCCCAATCAGGAATTTTCATGCAAGGGACAAGGAATTCACCTATCGCCCCGGCGTTACTTGTTACGCTTGTGGAGAAGAAGGGCACTATGCCAAACAGTGCCCCAAGCCAAGGAATTCAACCCCAAAGCCAAACAACGGCGGCAACAATTCCGCGCCCAAGCGAAACAATTTCAATCCCAACAATAACCACAGGAAGGGTCATCTGAACCACGTAACCAAAGAGGAGGCACAAAATGCTCCGGATATCGTACTCGGTATGTTTCCTGTCAACACAATACCTGCAATGGTTTTGTTTGATTCTGGAGCTTCTCACTCTTTCATTTCGAAAAGTTTTTCTTTGCAAAATAATTTTTCGATGCTTCCCCTGGAGAAATCCATGACCATCAAGTCCCCTGGGATTCAGCAAGTTACTCAGAATTACTGTCAGAATGTGGTCATTGAGTTCGAAGGATTGGAGTTTCACGCAAATCTTATTGTGTTGGAAAATAATGGACTGGATGTCATCCTAGGGATGGATTGGCTAACCACCAATAAAGGTTTTATCGACTGTTTCAACAGGACCGTAATTCTCACACACCACCAAGGGAAGACAATAAGAGTATCAGCCAAGGAAGGAAAAATACCCCGGCAACCGAGATTAAATAAGGTGGACATTTCTGAGCTAAACAAGGTTCCAGTAGTGTGTGAATTTCCAGATGTATTCCCTGAAGACCTACCAGGCATGCCACCAGACCGGGAAATAGAATTCCGCATTGAGCTAGCACCAGGAACCACCCCCATATACAAGAAACCATACAGAATGGCACGATCCGAGTTGATCGAGTTGAAGAAGCAAATAAAGGAATTACTGGAAAAAGGATACATTCGAGCCAGCTCCTCACCTTGGGGATCACCAATTTTATTTCCCAAAAAGAAGGATGGAACGCTGAGATTGTGTATTGACTATCGAGCACTTAACATGGTCACAGTCAAAAACAAATACCCGATGCCAAGGATAAACGATTTGTTTGATCAACTCGCTCAGGCCAAGGTATTCTCAAAAATTGACTTAAGGTCAGGATACCATCAATTGAAGGTACGAACGGAAGATATCCCCAAAACAGCCTTCACCTCCAGATATGGACTGTACGAGTTCACAGTGATGCCATTTGGATTAACTAACGCCCCAGCATATTTTGTTCACCTCATGAACAAAGTATTTATGAAGTCTATGGACAAGTTCGTCGTGGTATTCATCGATGATATACTGGTATACTGCAAGACACCAGAAGAGCATGCAGAACATCTCAGGATTGTGCTAGGAGAGCTAAGAAAACACCAATTGTATGCCAAGTTCAGCAAGTGCGAATTTTGGCTATGACAAGTGGGCTTTCTAGGCCACGTACTGACCCAAGACGGTATCGCAGTGGACCCAGAGAAAGTCAAGGCCGTACTTGGCTGGAAGTCACCAGCCAGCGTTACAGACATACGGAGTTTCTTGGGAATGGCAGGATATTACCGCAGATTTATTGAAGGATTTTCCACCATAGCCAAGCCTATGACACAGTTGCTCAAGAAAGATAAGAAGTTTGAATGGACAGAAGCCTGCGAGAAAAGTTTCCAAGAGCTAAAGCGGAAGTTAACGACAGCACCGGTATTAATTGTACCCGACATACACAAGAATTTTGAAGTATATTGTGACGCGTCCAGAAAGGGTCTCGGATGCGTATTGATGCAGGAAGGCAAGGTTGTCGCCTACGCTTCAAGGCAACTTCGCAAGCATGAGGAAAATTATCCCACTCATGACTTAGAAATGGCAGCAGTTATTCATGCACTCAAGGAATGGAGGCATTTCTTACTTGGGAATCGATGTGAAATATATACGGATCATAGAAGTCTCAAATATATTTTCACGCAGCCAGAACTAAATTTACGGCAACGACGTTGGTTGGAGTTGGTAAAGGATTATGATGTTGGTATCCATTATCATCCAGGGAAAGCAAATGTAGTGGCCGATGCCCTTAGTCGGAACCCCAGCTCCGACGAAAACAATCTGCACAGCTTGAGGCCCGAATTCCAACAAGAATTTGCCAAGCTCAACTTGATAATGGTGGCAGAAGGCACCATATCAAACTTGGAAATACAACCCAACCTTGTGGAGAAAATTAAAGAAGCTCAGCCCGGTCACACCAGCATCGAAGGCATCAAAAGAAAGTTGAGTATGGGCAAGGCCTCGGAATTCGTAATAGACAATGAAGGAATATTATGGTACGGAGAAAGGCTCTGTGTGCCAAACATAGAAGACCTTAAGCAGCAAATTTTAGCTGAAGCACACACCACTCAATATTCGATCCACCCTGGAGGAACCAAAAAGTATAAAGATATTCAGGAAAGATTTTGGTGGCACGGTATGAAGAGGGACATAGCCGCCTTCATTACATGTTGCGACTCATGTCAACGCATAAAAGCTGAGCATCAGAGACCAGCCGGACTACTGCAACCGAACAAAATACCTGAGTGGAAATGGGATGAAATAGGGATGGATTTTATTGTCGGACTACCTCGGTCACGACACGGGAATGATGCCATATGGGTCATTACTGACAGGTTGACCAAAGTGGCACACTTTATTCCAGTGAAGACGACCTACAACACTCAGAGGCTTGCCAGGATTTATCTTTCCCGCATAGTTTGTCCGCACGGTGTCCCGAAGACTATAATATCCGACAGAGGCACCCAGTTCGTCTCAAGATTTTGGGAGCATTTACAACAGGCTCTGGGAACCCAACTAGCCTTCAGTACCGCATACCACCCACAGACTGATGGGCAAACAGAACGCGTAAACCAGGTTTTAGAAGACATGCTGAGAGCATGTGTCCTCACATATGGAACCAGTTGGGAAGAAAGCCTGCCATACGCCGAGTTCGCGTATAACAATAGCTACCAGGCCAGCCTACAAATGGCACCATTTGAGGCTTTATACGGACGAAGATGTCGTACCCCGTTAAATTGGTCAGAGACCGGAGACAGCCGCATCTTCGGACCAGACATGCTCAGAGAAGCCGAGGAAAAGGTCAAGCTAATTAGAGACCGACTTAAGACCGCTCAAAGTCGACAGAAGAGTTATTATGATCAGAAACATCATAGGGTCAGCTTTGAACCCGGTGAGTTCGTATACCTGAGAGTGTCCCCTATGAGAGGATTGCAACGGTTTAAGATTAAAGGAAAGTTAGCACCAAGATTCATTGGACCATTCTGCATAGTGGCACGAAGAGGCACCGTAGCCTACCAGCTAGACTTACCCGAAGACTTGTCCGACATTCACGACGTGTTCCACGTCTCTCAATTAAGGAAGTGCGTAAGCAACCCAGAGAAACAAGTATCCCATGAAAACATTGACGTGCAGCCAGACCTCACTTATCGGGAACGTCCCGTAAGAATATTAGAGGAGTCTGAAAGGAGGACCCGACAGAAGACCATCAAGTTTTTCAAAGTCCAGTGGAGCAATCACACCGACAGTGAAGCAACTTGGGAAAGCGAGGATTTTCTTCGGACAGAGCATCCACACTTATTTAAGGATCAGCTGAAATCTCGGGGACGAGATTTTTCCTAAGGGGGTAGGTGTTGTGACACTCCAAAATTTTAATTTGGTTTTTTATCAAAAACCTTGTGGTTTTCTTTGAAAAGAGGCCATTTAAATTTTCTTTCAGAAAACCTTCCTCTTAAAAACATCCTTTTCTTTGGCAAGGATTTTATTTTTCAAACTTTGGTGTTTGAATCTTTTGAAACTTCTTCTCTGTTGGTTCCCTCTCAAATTTATTTTTGGGAGTTTAAATCTTTTTCTTTTAAAATGAAACTCTATGAAAAACTTGGGATTTTCATATCTTGAAAACCACCCATGACTTGGCATTTTTGCCCATGTGGTAAAAACCCCTCCAAAACCTCCCCTCCTCCTTGTGATCAACCTAAGTTCTCTGTCCCAACTAATCCAAACAAGTTTTGGATTTTATTCTAATTATTTTTCCTCTCAAATCAATTCTGAAAATTATTTGGAGCCTGAGTAATTTTCAAAGCAAGTACCCTATTGCATTTGAGTTTTGACCTCAAACCAACTCTCCTAGATAGTCCTTTGTACCCACAAATCAGAACCATCTTGATCCACTCCTACTCTTTTCAAATTTTTCAAAATTCAGTCTCTGCAAGTTTGGACCAGATTTGCCAAATTTGATGAAATTCATATCTACACTCCTCCAAAAATTCCACCAAAATTCAGGAAGCCTACTGGAGCAATGAGTAGCCACTCCACCAAAAATCAGCTCAAGGAAAAATCACCAGAGGCCAAATTCATTCTGTCGAACACCTTGCATGCACTGCTGCTGTTCAAAATTCAGAAAATTCAGTTTCAGTGTTGTTTTCGTCCGTCAGTTTCTATCACGCGTAGACAGTGCGCTTGGCTCGATGCTCGTAGCCCCTCCCTCTTGTCCGGAGCTTCGCACGCGTGCGTGGAGCCTTCTTGGCGTCGGTGGCGCGCTAGCCCGCCCTCGCCGGCGTCTTCTGCGGCGTCGGGACCTCCCATGGCGGCCGACAGAAGGCACACCACGGCAGAACGCCGTTCAGCGCCGCCCAAAGCCCCTTGGCTCTCCGCGTGTCCCTGCCGTGCCAGCGCATGCCCGTGGCACCGTCGTCGTGGCCCGGCAAGCACGGAACGTGCTCCCTGCCGCCGACGGGCCGCGCCACCCCCGTTCTGTCGAGCTCACCCATAGCACCAAACCCCGGCCCGTTTAGCGCCTAAATGGGATCGGTGGACCTCAACGGCAATGCCCAAACCCCTAATCCCCCTGCACATCCACGACACCGCCGTAATCACTCGCCGGAGATCCCCGTTCACGGCAACCGCCTCGGGCCGCCTATAAAAAGGGCCCCCGAGCTCACCCTCGTGCACGCAGCATCACCACTCCTCACCAACGCCACGCCAGGCCACTAGGGGGACCCCGAGGAGGTCTCCTCCCCCAACTCCGGCCGCCCCGATCCGCCTCGGCCTCCACCACGATTCGCTCCGGTGAGGCCATCTCCGGCGCCCAAACCCCGTCCGTTACCCCCTCTAGCTACCAGGAACATAACCCCCTCTTCAATTTGACCTCTGCAGCCCTCTCCGACGAGTCCCTCGACCACCCGAGCCGCCGTCCGCCGGAGCAAAGCTCGCCGTCGACGTGGTACTCGCCGGCGACCACCACCACCACCATCCGACGCGGAATGGCGCCCTGAGCACGGAGGTACCCTCTGATCCCCCTGCCTCGCCGTGGATCGCCGCCGGCGACCACCGCGGCTCTCGGGCGCCGACGAGCTTCGTTCCCCTTTTTTTTTGAAGTTCAAACCTGACAGGTGGGACCCCACCGTCAGCCTCTCTGCTCTCTCTATTGAAACATTTTCTGGAAGCGCCTTCGGGCAAAGTACGTTTTCCCTTTGGGCTGGTGTAGTTTCTGCCGAAGCGTCTCTGTTTTTATAAGCTAGCCCCTGGAAACTTTCTGTTTCATTACAGATGAGTCCCTGGGCAAAAACCCTTATAACTTTTAAACAGAAAAGTATTTTTGATTGATTCTTTTTCTGTTCTCTTTAAAATTTTGTCTAGTTTTTTATCAGATTTATTTTAAAAATATTTGAAATACTTTCTGTGCACTCCTTGGTATTTACGCTAGCGCATATATTTTCTTTATACCGTAGATACCGAAGGAGGTGACGGAGCCGCGAACTTCACCGAGCTAGGCTCCGACTACTCTGAACCAGGCAAGCATGTTTGAACTTTTGATATGATGATTGTCTTGGCATGTTTTGCATTTAGTTAGTTTCATAGCATGCTGAGAAGCATATCGATGAACGTTATTTTATGTGACAATGAGGTAAGTGAGTTCGATGATCCATATGTGAATGGATGTGAGGATGAATGGCCATGTGTTGGCATGAGTATGGGTGAGATGGGAGTGTCGTAGCATGCCAGTCTTACGCCAGACTATGTGACTTCAGTGTCAAACCGTATCGGTCCAATTCCTCTCATTTCCTTCCCTGTACTACCACATGTTTTCCGGAAGGAATATGGTTTAGTAAGTTGTAAATCGCTTTTCTGGTACACACCAAAAGGAGAGGCCGTGATGATGGTTCCATGGCCCTGGATTAAAGCCAGTCATCCGGTCAGGGGGCATGGGTGTTTCCGGTTGGGACCGAGAGGGGGGCACCCCTTAGAGCGCGCGTATATAAATTTGATCCCATGCTATTCGAGATTGTGATCTCCCCGTCTCAAAAGTTTTTCTTGGACGATGTCTAGGGTGATTCCTAGCATCGAGAGGTAGGATGGGTGTGTACTGGTTAGCTGTGTTTTCTTCCGAAATACCGTAAACGGAACTAGTCCTTCGTGACTATGGAAATCCGTTGGCTGTGGGAAAAATTTTGTACAAACTCTGCAGAGTCTTATATTCCTCCAAATCATCTATTCCCTGTCCCAGATCGATATTATCTTATCCTAATCAAATGTCAGTTTTGATGGCAGAGACTCCGGTGATTCGCTTAAGTGCTAATTCCGGTTAAATGATTATCCCTGTGGATGGACTAACCCATTTATTCTTATGAATTAAATGTTTATTATGAGTATTATTTACCTGTGAATAAAAGCCCTCTTTGTGATGTCGCCCCGACGTCCGACTGTGGCATTTCTTTTAAAGCCCTCTCTGTGATGTCGCCCCGACGTCCGACTGTGGCATTTCTTTTAAAGCCCTCTCTGTGATGTCGCCCTAACGTCCGACTGTGGCATTTCTTTTAAAGCCCTTTCTGTGATGTCGCCCCGACGTCCGACTGTGGCATTTCTTTTAAAGCCCTTTCTGTGATGTCGCCCCGATGTCCGACTG
>NC_041391.1:427993023-428048776 GCF_002162155.2 Triticum dicoccoides | reverse complement strand
GTCCGACTGTGGCATTTCTTTTAAAGCCCTTTCTGTGATGTCGCCCCGACGTCCGACTGTGGCATTTCTTTTAAAGCCCTTTCTGTGATGTCGCCCCGACGTCCGACTGTGGCATTTCTTTTAAAGCCCTTTATGTGGCGTCGCTAAGACGCCCGACTGTGGCATCATTTCCTTTTATTTATTTATTAACCTTTTGAGGCGTCGCTTCAGACACCCGATCGGTATTCATTTGTGTTTTATTGGGATTTCAAGCGGACTACCGCCGTTTCCCTTTTACTTACCTTGTTATGCTAATTTTTGAATGTACATTGGTGAATTATTCATGACGCATCCATGCATGCATTTGTTATATCTTACGTCCGAACTGTCTTGCGAGTACTTTCAAAGTACTCACTGGCTTGTTGATTTGGCCAGATGCTGACGAAGGCGATCTCATGGATGAAGAGTATGATAGCGAGTCCAACACCTAGAGGAGTCCCAGTCAGTCTCGTGCGACCCTGGATTTGGTCACTGTTTTATATCCGCTTCCGCTACCAAATAAATTCATCGAGCCTCACCTTGACGCTCGATGAGATGACAGACTTAGAGTCTTGTATTTCTCTCCCCGCTATGTTTTTTTCCACCACCGCCCTATCCTCAAGTCAGTAGTATGCCTCCACACCACTGTGTCATGTCCGCCATTATGTATAATTATTGGTGTGCTTGTAATAATTTGGTTGAGCCACCGTAGTTCGACCCTGTAATATATTTTATGCTACTGGCTTATTGTATCAAGAATTTGTCTACCAGTGAGGAGGATTTCTCTCATACTGGACTCAAAAGATTGGTTTCTCAATAAATATTTTTATTGGAAAACCGGTCGTGACAGACATCCTTTGTCCTACCCTCCCGTGGCAGCGGGGTCCTAGTGGAAACTAAGGGATATTAAGGCCCCCTTTTAATAGAGAACCGGAACAAAGCATTAACACATAGTGAATACATGAACTCCTCAAACTACGGTCATCACCGAGAAGTATCCCGATTATTTTCACTTCGGGGTTGTCGGATCAAAACACATAATAGGTGACTATAGACTTGCAAGATAGGATCAAGAACACACATATATTCATGAAAACATAATAGGTTCAGATCTGAAATCATGGCACTCGGGCCCTAGTGACAAGCATTAAGCATAGCAAAGTCATAGAAACATCAATCTCAGAACATAGTGGATACTAGGGATCAAACCCTAACAAAAGTAACTTGATTACATGGTAAATCTCATCCAACCCATCACCGTCCAGCAAGCCTACGATGGAATTACTCATGCACGGCAGTGAGCATCATGAAATTGGTGATGGAGGATGGTTGATGATGACGACGGTGACGAATCCCCCTCTCCGGAGCCCCGAACAGACTCCAGATCAGCCCTCCCAAGAGAGATTAGGGCTTGGTGGCGGCTCTGTATCGTAAAATGCGATGAAACTTTCTCTCTGTTTTTTCTCGTGGAATATATAGAGTTGGAGTTGAGGTCGGTGGAGCATTAGGGGGCCCATGAGACAAGGGGGCGCGCCCCCACCCTCGTGGATAGGGTGTGGGCCCCCTGGCCTTGATTCTTTCGCTAGTATTTTTTATATTTTCCAGAAGTTATCTCCGTGGATTTTTAGGGCATTCTGAGAACTTTTGTTTTCTGCACAATATACAATACCATGGTAGTTCTGCTGAAAATAGCGTCAATCCGGGTTAGTTTCATTCAAATCATGCAAGTTAGAGTCCAAAACAATGGCAAAAGTGTTTGGAAAAGTAGATACGTTAGAGACGTATCACAGAGCCGGACACGATTCTTGTGTTCGAAGACTATTTTGGAGTATTCGGAGAAGGAACCTCCTTGCAATGTTGAAGACAATCTGCGCGCCGGACACCTCGTCATTGAAGCCTGATTCAGGGGCTACTGAGGGAGTCCTGCATTAAGGGGTCCTCGGACAGCCGGACTATTAACATGGGCCAGACTGTTGGGCTATGAAGATACAAAACCGAAGACTTCTTCCCGTGTCCGGATGGGACTCTCCTTTACGTGGATGGCAAGCTTGGTGATTTGGATATGAAGATTCCTTTATCTGTAACCGACTTTGTGTAACCCTAGTCCCCTTTGGTGTCTATATAAACCGAAGGGTTTAGTCCGTAGAGGCAATAATAATCATAGGCTAGACTTCTAGGGTTTTAGCCATTACGATCTCGTGGTAGATCAACCCTTGTAACACTCATATTCATCAAGATCAATCAAGCAGGAAGTAGGGTATTACCTCCATAGAGAGGGCCCGAACCTGGGAAAATATCGTGTCCCCCGTTTCCTGTTACCATCGACCATAGATGCACAGTTTGGGGCCCCCTACCCGAGATCCGCCGGTTTTGACACCAACAACGGGTTAGCCAGCTATCCTCGCTCACGCAGAGGCGGGTCATAAGTGTCGTTAGGGCTGCCATGGACTTTGGCTTTTCTTGGCCGAGGTGTCGGGCGAGCCATTCGTCACGGATGCTATGTTTAAAGGCCGCTAGGGCTTTGGCATCCGGACAGTCGACGATCTGATTCTTTTAGTTAAGAACTTAGTCCAAAATTTCCTGGCTGACTCTCCGGGTTGTTGAACTATGTGACTTAAGCCGTCGGCATCCGGAGGTCGGACATATGTACCCTGGAAGTTGTCGAGGAAGGCGTCTTCCAAGTCTTCCCAGCTGCCAATTGAATTTTTGGCAAACTGTTCAACCAGTGCCGAGCAGGTCCCTTGAGTTTTAGCGGGAGGTATTTGATGGTGTGAAGATCATCACCGCGGGCCGTATGAATATGGAGAAGAAAATCCTCAATCCATACCACGGGGTCTATTGTCCCATCATATGATTCGATGTTCACGGGTTTAAACCCTTCCGGGAATTCATGTTCCATTACTTCATCATTGAAGCAAAGGGGGTGTGCGGCGCCTCTATATCGGGCCAAGTCGCGTCGCAACTCGGATGGAGTTCATCTGCGGTCTTCGGCCCGGGTGTGGTTATGTTTGTCACGTTCGGCCAGATGGCCATCTTCGCGCATCGGGGCGGTAGATCGATCTGGTCTGACATGCTCTGTTTTCCAGGTCATGTCGCAGGTTATATGTGTATCCCTGAGCTGTTGTGTCTCTGTTTTTATGGAGAGGTAGTGCAGGCTGGTGTTCGGCTTGAGTTGCCGCTTTGCCGCGGCCACGTGGTGGTCGGTCAGCCGCATTACGCGCTGGTAGGACGGACTCCAGCGCCTCGTCATCAAATTGTGGTAACAGTTTGTGCTTCAGGTAACTTTTGGTTGGGCGCTCGAGGCCGTATTCTTTGGCTGCTAGGACATTAGTCCTTCTATCGTTGCAGATCTTGATCAGCTTGAAGCTGCTGCTGCTTCTTTTTCAGGCTCCTTGCAGTGGCTATTAGCCGGCGCTTAAAGCGCTCCTGATCAACGGGCTGCTCAGGCACGATAAAGTCTTCTTCGCCGAGGCTCACCTCGTCCGTGGAGAGCGAAACGTAGGTATTGTCCTCCGAGTCTTCATTCATGGCCTGTTCATCAGGGCTAACTCCCCCATCTTCCCGTACGTCCTGTTTGGAGGTTGGCTCAACGGGGTCTTCATTGTCTTCGGCATCGTCCGGAGTATTATTTTCTCATGTGCATGTATTGTTGTTTTTTCCACAGCGTGGTTTAGAGCGGCGCCGCTGACGTCGGCGCTTTGACTGTATCTCAGGAGGTTCATCCTCGACTATATCCTTCTCATTGTCGCCGTTGTTCTCTTTGGGTGTGTCCACCATGTATATGTCGCACGAGGAGGTGGCTGTCCAGCGCCCTGTAAGCGGTGGTTTTTGTGCCTGCTCCTCTCCAGCATTGCCGTCCATACCGTCGATGTCTTCGGAGCCGTAATCGAGCATGTCGGTTAAGTCTTCGTCAATGGCTATGAAGTGGGTGGTGGGTGGGAAGCGGAATTCTCCGCCATCAGCTTCCAATCCAAACCAGATATAGTTCGGCTCAGAGTCCCCTGATAAGGAGAGGGATTTTAATGAGTTTAGCACATCGCCTAAAGGTGAATGCCGGAAGATGTCCGCGGAACTGAATTCAACGATCAGTGCCTGATCAAGTTCAATGGGCGCGCATGCACGCGTTTCGGAACCTACGACCGGAGACGAATCCGAGGATCTGGTGACACAGGCCCCGCTCAATGTTGGATCTATTTGCGTCTCTAACACCGCTGAGTCTGTGGCTTCCGTGGCGGGGTTGAGCTTCCCGTCCTCGGACGATGCAATCCGCGCTGGATATAGGGCCACAGAAGTTACAGGCGTTGTCTCCTGGGCACGGTCCAATGATAGATTTAGGTCATGTTCATCGTGGTGGTAAGGAGCGGCTGTCATGGGCTCAAATCCGTCAAAGATCAAGTCTCCGCGGATATCGGCAATGTAATTCAAGCTTCCAAACCTGACCTGATGGCCAGGGGCGTAGCTGTCGATCTGCTCTAGATGGCAAAGCGAGCTGGCCCGCAGTGCGAAGCCGCCGAATACGTAGATCTGTCCGGGGAGAACCCCCCTAGACTGCATTGTTTTAGATGATTGATGGAGCCATCAAACCTTTTGGTGACGACGTAGTGGAACTCTCAATGAAAGCACCAATGTCGGTGTCGAAACCGGCGGATCCCGGGTAGGGGGTCTCGAACTATGCGTCTAAGGTCGATGGTAGCAGGAGGCGGGGGACACGATGTTTACCCAGGTTCGGGCCCTCTCTATGGAGGTAATACCCTAATTCCTGCTTGATTGATCTTGATGAATATGGGTATTACAAGATTTGATCTACCACGAGATCGTAATGGCTAAAACCCTAGAAGTCTAGCCAATATGATTATGATTGCCTCTACGGACTAAGCCCTCCGGTTTATAAAGACACCGGAGGGGACTAGGGTTGTACAAAGTCGGCTACAGAGAAAGGAATCTACATATCTGAATGCCAAGCTTGCCATCCACGCAAAGAAGAGCCCCATCCGAACACGGGAAGAAGTCTTCTATCTTGTATCTTCATAGCCCATCAGTCCGGCCCATGTCAACAGTTCGGACGTCCGAGGACCCCTTAATCCAGGACTCCCTCACCCTCGTCGGGTGCCGTGGTGGGGACTGCACCGTGCGGACAGCCCCCTCCGTTCGGCCAACAGTGCGGACAGTTGCTGTCGTTTGGGAGGTCGTGGCGGGCCAGCTTGTCATGAGCCCCCAGCCTCAGCGAAACTAAGCAGGCTTTGGATGGTGGCACGCCATTCATCCATCTGCTCCGATGCCGGCGGAAACCTCAGTAGGAGCTGAGCTCGCGCCATAGCCTCCATGGTTGTACTTGGCATAGCGATTGATGACATCAACTGCACCGTCGCCTGGCTCCTGATGGCGCCAGCGGCGGCTTCAGCGACAGCGCCGCATCCACACAGTTGTGGGACAACCACCTGGGTTGTGTGGTCGCATGGCGGTGGTGCTCGGGGGTTGTAACGCCCACGATGCGACTATATCTCCCACGTGTTGAAGCACGACTTAGAGGGATAACCGCATGGTGGTTTTGTCGCAAGAAGGGACATCTTCACATAGTCCCATGTAATGAACAAGAATGGTATAAAGAGAGTTGGCTTACAATCGGCACTTCACACAATACATGAATAAGTTCATACATCATCCAAAATACACTCATAGACCGACTACGGTCAAATCCAAATGAAAAGAAGACAACCCCAAATGCTAGATCCCCGATCGTCCCAACTGGGCCCACTACTGATCATCTAGAAACGAAACATAGTAACGACCAAGGTCCTCATCAAACTCCCACTTGAGCTCGATTGCGCCACTTGCGCTGGTATCATCGGTACCTGCATCTGTTTTGGTAGAATCTGTGAGCCACGGGGACTCAGCAATCTCACACCCGCGAGATCAAGACTATTTAAGCTTGTAGGTAGGAAAGGGGTAATATGGTGGAGCTGCAGCAAGCACTAAGCATATATGGTGGCTAACATACGCAAGTGAGAGCGAGAAGAGAAGCAACGCATCAGTCGAGAAGCTAGAAGCGATCAAGAAGTGATCCTGAAACTACTTACGTCAAACATAACCCAAACCGTGTTCACTTCCCGGACTCCGCCGAGAAGAGACCATCACGGCTACACACACGGTTGATGCATATTAATGAAGTCAAGTGTCAAGTTATCTACAACCGGACATTAACAAATTCCCATCTGCCTCATAACCGCGGGCACGGCTTTCAAAAGATAATACCGTGCAGGGGTGTCCCAACTTAGCCCATCATAAGCTCTCATGGTCAACGAAGGATAAACCTTCTCCCGGGAAGACCCGATCAGTCTCGGAATCCCGGTTCGCAAGACATTTCGACGATGGTAAAACAAAACCAGCAAAGCCGCCCGATGTGCCGACAAATGCCGATAGGAGCTGCACATATCTCGTTCTCAGGGCAACGCCGGATGAGACTAGCTACGAGTAAAACCAGACTTCGAGTTTCCCCGAGGTGGCCCCGCATGCAGCTCAGTTTGGACCAACACTCGAAGGAGCACTAGCCCGGGGGGGCTAAAATAAAGATGACCCTCGGGCTCGCGAAAACCCAAGGGAAAAAGGTATAGGTGGCAAATGGTAAAACCAAGGTTGGGCCTTGCTGGAGGAGTTTTATTCAAAGCGAACTGTCAAGGGGGTCCCATAAATCACCCAACCGCGTAAGGAACGCAAAATCAAGGAACATAATACCGGTATGACGGAAACTAGGGCGGCAAGAGTGGAACAAGACACCAGGTATAAGGCCGAGCCTTCCACCCTTTACCAAGTATATAGGTGCATTAATTAAAACAGTAGATATTGTGATATCCCAAAATATGCATGTTCCAACAAGGAACAAACTTCATATTCACCTGCAACTAGCAATGCTATAAGAGGGGCTGAGCAAAAGCGGTGACATAGCCAAACAACGGTTTGCTAGGAAAGGGTGGTTAGATGTTTAACATGGCAGTATGGGAGGCATGATAAGCAATGGCAGGTAGAGCTAGCATAACGATAGGGCGAGCAACTAGCAAAGCAAAGATAGAAGTGATATTGAAGGTATGGTCATCTTGCCTGCAAGGTTCTCAGAGTTGTCGAAGGCTTGATCCTCGTAAGTGTTCTCAACAGGTTCCTCGTTCACGTACTCGTCTCCCGGCTCTACCCAAAGCAAGAACACAAGCAATGCAACCACAATCAAACATGGAGCAATGCACAAGCAACATGATGCAATACATGACATGATATGCGAGATGTGATGTGCAATGCATATGCATGCTCCGGAAGGGAAATGATGAACAAGGCATCAACTTGGCAAACCAAGTATGCCGCTGGAAAGATGAGATGATTTCGGTTGAAATCTATATAAAGATCACCGGAATCGGATGCACGGTTTGCAAATGGCAAGCAAAACAAGAATGACACAAATCTACGGTTAACAGCACGATAGCACTTAGAATACATCAAGAAACTATGCTAAAGCACCCCAACATAAAAACAAAGCATATGGCAGTGATCTACAGGAGATGCTTGACAAAATAGGAACACTGAGCTACGGCTAAATCACACCATAGCAGGTTCAAACAAGCATGGGAAAAGTGCAAAAGATATCAGGTTGGACATGGCATAAACAGCATCAGGTAGCAATATTCAGAGCAAGCAATCAACATGCTATAGGAACTTATAATAGCAAAACAAGGCATGACATGATTCTACTCAAAGCATAGAACAAAAGTCCCTTACTGACCATGAGCCAAAAAGGACCAGAAGATATGATGGCACCCATGTAAACATAGCAAGTTTCGTTAACAGATTCAGCAAACAGGGCATGGCATTGACAGAATTATGAAGGCATCTTCGCAAGCTCGATGCACTCACTACAGAGCATTTCATGATAAACTAAGCATACATCCATCAAGAAGACATGGCATAGAAGCTATACATGGCAAGAACAACATCATAGCATACACGGATCAACTACAACAACCTTAGAAAAATTGAATAACATGTAAACAATCTGCCAGGAAACATTTTGTAGCAAAAGTAGAGCACGAAAATGACATGCTAGAATACTCCATAATTTCAAACAGGGGCATGAATGGATAGACCATAACCATATGTTCAAAACACCCTTATTTCAAACAGGCGGCGCTGATCGGGGCCGGGCGGCGGCCGGCGACCGGCAAGGGCGGCGGTGCTGGGGCCGGCGCGGGCGCAGGGCACGGGCCCGGCCGGGCGCGGGAGGGCCGGCCACGGGCCTGGCGGGCCCGCGGTGGAGGCGCGGCGGTGGGGCGGCCCGGGTGGCGATGTGGCGTGCCCCGATTGTGTGGCGACGGTGGCGGGATTTTTGTCCGGCCGGACCGGACGTGTCCGGCGACGCGGGGTGGAAGAAGACTAGGGTTAGAGGTGGATTCATCCGGGATTTGGAAATGGAGGTCTTTATATAGAGGTAGAGGAAGCTAGGAAGCTCCAAATGAGGTGCGGTTTTCGCCCACACGATCGTGATCGAACGGCCTAGAGGATGGAAGTGACTTAGATGGGTTATTGGGCTGTTTTGGAGGGGTTTTGGGTTGCAACCCAAAAGAGGCCTTTGCGGTTAAGCAGTTAACCGTTGGAGTATCAAACGACCTCCAAATGGCATGAAACTTGACAGGTGGTCTACCGGTGGTGTACCAAGGCCACTTGGCAAGGCTCGGTCCATTCCGAGAATGTTTAACACCCGCTCACGAAAAGAAACAAGAGGTGTGCGCCGGTGCACGTGGGAGTGTCGGATTGCAAAACGGACAACGGGGAAAATGCTCGGATGCATGAGATGAACACGTATGTGAATGATATGCACATGATGACATGATATGAGATGCATGACATGAACAAAATGCAAAACGAAAAACAAAACCCAACCACAGAGGGAATATCATAGCACATAGCCGAAAATGGCAAGAGTTGGAGTTACAAATATGGAAAGTTACATCCGGGGTGTTACAACACTCCACCACTACAAGAGGATCTCGTCCCGAGATCTAGGACTGAAAGAACTCCGGATATTCAGAACGGAGGTGATCCTCGCGCTCCCAGGTGGCTTCTCGGTCGGAATGGTGTGACCACTTCACTTTCAGGAATTTGATTGACCTATTGCGAGTCTTGCGCTCGGTTTCTTCGAGAATAGCAACGGGGTGCTCATGATAAGAGAGATCTTCTTGGAGGTCAATTTCTTCGAAGTTGATAGTGCGCTCAGGAGTCTTGAAGCACTTGCGAAGCTGTGACACGTGAAACACATCGTGCACGTTTGCAAAATTGGACGGAAGCTCAAGTTGATAGGCGAGATCGCCTCTTGTGTCGATGATCTTGAAAGGACCCACGTATCTAGGGGCAAGCTTCCCTTTGATACCTAAGCGACGAGTGCCTTTCATTGGAGAGACGCGGAGGTAGACATGGTCTCCGATTTCAAAAGCCAAGTCATGGTGCTTGCTATCATAGTAACTCTTCTGGCGCGATTGCGCGGCCTTGAGATTCTCACGAATGACTTTGCACATTTCTTCGGCTTCTGTGATCAAGTCGTTGCCAAGAAGTTGGCGTTCACCTATCTCGGACCAATTGAGAGGAGTACGACACTTTCTGCCATAGAGAATTTCGAATGGGGCCTTGCCCGAACTCGCTTGGAAGCTGTTGTTGTAGGAGAACTCGGCATATGGAAGACAATCTTCCCACTTCATACCGAAAGAGATGACACAAGCCCTGAGCATGTCTTCAAGGATTTGATTGACTCGCTCGACTTGGCCACTTGTTTGAGGATGGAAAGCTGTGCTGAAAATAATGTTGGTGCCCATGGCCTTCTGAAAGGAGTCCCAGAACTTAGAAGTGAAGATGCTTCCACGGTCTGAAGAGATCAATTGTGGAATGTCGTGCAAGGAGACAATCTTGGAGGTGTATAGCTCTGCCAGCTGAGCTGCTGTGATAGATTCTTTGATAGGGAGGAAATTAGCCACTTTAGTAAGCTTGTCAATGACAACAAAGATAGCATCATTTCCACGCTTGGACTTAGGAAATCCAGTCACGAAGTCCAACTCGATGTGATCAAACTTCCATTCCGGAATAGCAAGAGGTTGGAGGAGACCAGCTGGTCTTTGGTGTTCTGCTTTCACCCTTCTGTAGACATCACATTCATTCACGAATTGAGCAATTTCTCGCTTCATTCGAGTCCACCAATACGACTGCTTGAGGTCATGGTACATCGTTGTACTTCCAGGATGAATGGATAGGTGGGAATTGTGTGCCTCGTTCATAATGACTTTTCTCAGATCGCCTTTGGGAACCACAATTCGATCCTCGAAGAAAAGAGTATCTTTGTCATCCAAGCGGTAGCACTTGTATTTGGAAATGCCCTTGTCAATACCACGTTTCACCTTCTTCACCATGGTATCCAGGAGTTGTGCCTCATGAATTTGATCTTCCAAAGTAGGAGAGAGCATGAGGTTGGCCAGAAAGCCTTGAGGAACAACTTGAAGATTCAGTTTGCGGAAAGCTTCACAAAGATCCGGTTGGAAGGGCTTGAGAATTAAGCTGTTGCAATAAGCCTTTCTGCTCAGTGCATCTGCAATCACATTCGCCTTGCCAGGAGTATATTCAGTACTTGGATTGTACTCTTGAATCATTTCGACCCATCGAGTTTGCCTAAGGTTGAGGTTGGGTTGAGTGAAGATATACTTGAGGCTCTTGTGATCAGTGAATATGTCCACTTTCCTTCCCAACAAGAGATGTCTCCATGTTATCAATGCATGGACAACTGCCGCCAACTCGAGATCATGAGTGGGGTAGTTCTTTTCATTGGGCTTCAACTGACGAGAGGTATAGGCCACAACTTTATTCTCTTGCATTAACACGGCACCGAGACCTTGAAGAGAAGCATCACAGAAGACTTCGAATGGTTTGGATTCATCAGGAGGAGTTAAGACAGGAGCTGTGACTAGCTTCTCTTTGAGGGTGTTGAAAGCAACGTCACACTCAGGCGACCAGACATACTTGACATGCTTCTGGAGTAGCTTGAAAAGAGGCTTTGCAATCTTAGAGAAGTTCTCAATGAATCTTCGGCAATAGCTTGCAAGACCAAGAAAACTGCGGAGCTGCTTGACATTCTGAGGAGGTTCCCAATTCACAATTGAAGACACCTTCTCGGGATTAACAGCGATGCCCTTGGCGGAGATGATGTGACCAAGATAAAGAACTTCATCAAGCCAGAACTCACATTTGGAAAACTTCGCATAGAATTGATGCTCTCTGAGCTTGTCGAGCACCAATTGCAAATGTTTGGCATGATCCGACTTATTCTTGGAGAAGACCAAAATATCATCGAGATACACCAAGACGAATTCATTGGTGTAGGGGCTGAAGATAAAGTTCATCATTCGAGAGAAAGTTGGAGGAGCATTGACAAGGCCGAAAGACATGACAGTATATTCATAAGAACCATAGCTTGTTCTGAATGCTGTCTTGGGAATATCTTGTTCACGAATGCGAATCTGATGATAACCCATACAGAGGTCAAGCTTGGAGAATACTTTAGCACCTTTGAGTTGCTCGAAAAGCTCATTGATGTTGGGAAGTGGATACTTGTTCTTGATTGTCTTCTTGTTCAATGGACGGTAATCAACGCAAAGTCGGTCCGTGCCATCCTTCTTCTGGACAAAAAGAACTCCACAACCCCATGGAGATGAACTCGGTCTGATCAAACCCAGACGCTCTTGTTCATCGAGCTGTTTCTTCAATTCCTTCAGCTCCTTGGGTCCAAGCTTGTAAGGACGCTTGCAAACGGGTTCAGTTCCAGGCTCAAGATCGATAACGAATTTGACTGGCCGATGAGGAGGCATACCCGGAAGCTCTTCTGGAAAGACATCTTGGTACTCACAAACGACTGGAATTTGAGAAATAGCATCCAACTCACCCTTCTCATTGAGACAAAACAACCGAATGGTTTCATCACGATCGGCATAGATGATAACATCCTCAGAAGAGTGTGTCAATTGAATTTCCCTGGCAGCACAATCAAGCTGAGCCTTGTGCTGAGAAAGCCAGTCCATCCCGAGAATTAGAGATGTCCGAGTCACCAAGGACAATTGGAGAAGACAGGAATCTATAGTCGCCCATCTTGATACCGACATTCGGAACCATCATGCTAGAGCTCAAGCGCTTAGCCAGAGAAATAACTTGCATAGCTTTAGGTAATTCCTCTGTGTCAAAACTGTGCTTCGATGCAAAAGGATATGACATGAAAGAATGCGATGCACCGGTATCAAATAAAACTTTTGCAGGAATATCATTAACTGGAAGATTACCCATTATCACGTCTGAAGAAACCTCTGCCTGAGCTGCATTCATCATGTTCACCTTTGCAGACTTGGGATTATGCTTGACCACTGCATTGCTTGAAGACCTCACAGGAGGAGGAGGAGGAAGGCGCCTTTGGTTGAAGCATTTGTTCGCGTACTGACCTTTCTACTGGCACTTGTTGCAAGTCACCTCTGAGAGCGGACGGTGATAAGGAGCATTTGACCTTGGAGCTTGAGAATTAGACTTGTTCTGAAAGCCTGGGTTGGGTGGGTGGGAAGATCCACGACCATATGAGTTCTTCTGCTGATAAGGCTGACAAAACGGAGGAGGAGGAAGGTAGAACTTTTGCTGCTTAGCTGCCACTTGAGAGGAAGAAGAAGACTGAACTGCATCCCTCATTCTCTTCTTAGAAGCTTCACACTTGAGCCGAGCACCTTCTTGCTTGAGAGCCATATTGTAGAATTGATCAAACTGAGTAGGCTCAACAAGAATGAGAGCTAACTGCAGATCCTCTCTAAGGCCACCTCTGAATTGATAGATCATACTCTTTTCATCAGGAACGTCTTGTTTAGCGAAGCAAGCAAGTTTCTAAAACTGCTTGTTGTATTCGTACACTGACATGTTGCCTTGCTTGAGATTGCGGAACTCCTCACGCTTGCTCTCAACAACACTGGTAGGAATGTGGTGAGCTTTAAAGTCCTGACAAAAGTCAGTCCAAGTAATCACTCGACCTCCTCTGGAATCCTTGTATTGCTGGAACCCATCAGCTGCTTGATCCTTGAGCTGAAAAGAAGCGAACTTGACGTAGTCCTCAGGCCTGACATTGCTGCATTCGAAATGCTTGTTGATATCCACGAGCCAATCGTCGGCGTCTGTGGCCTCGGCACAGTAGCTGAAAGACTTCGGCTGATTTGCAAGGAACTGGTTGAGGGTAGGAAACTGAGGCTGATGGTTGAACTGCCCTTGACCTTGATTTCCTTGGTTGCCTTGGCCTTGGTTGCGCTCTTGCATCAGCTGAATCAACAACTGAGCGTTGGCGTTAGTGGTTGCCATCAAAGTTTGCCATGCCTCCGGAGGCGGAGGTGGAGGTGGAGGGTTCGCCTGACTCCCATCATTGCGTTCAGGATTCTGACGCGTTGGCGGAGCCATCCTGAAGAGGGTGACATCCATTAGCATCTTGATAGACAGATAGGCAAGTTGAATCAACGGATAGAAATTGCAACATATAGTCTTCACAATAAACATTCGAACAAGGATGAACAAATGAATTCCAAAGTAAACATCACGTCCATTAAGGTGAGATGCCACTTGATGAGATATTGATGAAAGAAAATAAAAAGCAAGGTACGAATGGAACAAATAAGTGGTAAGGATTACCCAATCACAAACCAAATATCTGTGGGAAGAAATGCTAGAGCTACTTGAATCCCAGCTATAAACTCCCGAAACTTTCCGGTTATGCAATCAGGTGTTGGGGATACAGGGGAAGCAATATATCTCACCCAAACTAACAATCCCTACATCCAGCCGTATCCATCCGTCAACACATAACCAAGAAACCTTCGGAAATCGTGTACCTCAACCTTCGAAAAGCATCCGTTATACGAGTTATGGCAATACTCCCGAACTCCCCAGTACTGGGTGATGTCGAGGTTATCTCACCAACAACTGCATGAAAGAGATTTTCGATGTCGGCAAAACTCAGGTATTCCGGAACTGCAACGATAAAATTGTGACGACAACACCTCGGAGCTCAACTCCCCGGGACACTGCCACAACCCCTAAATGTCAGGAGGCACCAAGAACAATGTTCTCGTCACAAAACCATCGGAACGATTCCAAGATACTCGCGTGATCCTAAAAAAAATTTAGTGAAATTTGAGGAGAGTAGAGTCAAAACTTCTATGTCAGGAGACCTCACCAGAGCGACGAAGGGACTGAGGAGTAAAAAGAATCCTACTCTCCGATATATATAATCCTAAGACTCAAAACATTTTTTTTCTAGACTCAACAATGCTAGCAAACAATCAAGCAGGGGGCTCCTAAGTTGGGGGATGGCTCTGATTACCAACTTGTAACGCCCACGATGGGGCTATATCTCCCACGTGTCGAAGCACGAATTAGAGGCATAACCGCATGGTGGTTTTGTCGCAAGAAGGGTCATCTTCACACAATCCCATGTAATGAACAAGAATGGGATAAAGAGAGTTGGCTTACAATCGCCACTTCACACAATACATGAATAAGTTCATACATCATCCAAAATACACTCATAGACCGACTACGGTCAAATCCAAATGAAAAGAAGACAACCCCAAATGCTAGATCCCCGATCGTCCCAACTGGGCCCACTACTGATCATCTGGAAACGAAACATAGTAACAACCAAGGTCCTCGTCAAACTCCCACTTGAGCTCGATTGCGCCACTTGCGCTGGTATCATCGGTACCTGCATCTGTTTTTGGTAGAATCTGTGAGCCACGGGGACTCAGCAATCTCACACCCGTGAGATCAAGACTATTTAAGCTTGTAGGTAGGAAAGGGGTAATATGGTGGAGCTGCATCAAGCACTAAGCATATATGGTGGCTAACATACGCAAGTGAGAGCGAGAAGAGAAGCAACGCATCAGTCGAGAAGCTAGAAGCGATCAAGAAGTGATCCTGAAACTACTTACATCAAACATAACCCAAACCGTGTTCACTTCCCGGACTCCACCGAGAAGAGACCATCATGGCTACACACACGGTTGATGCATATTAATGAAGTCAAGTGTCAAGTTATCTACAACCGGACATTAACAAATTCCCATCTGCCTCATAACCGCGGGCACGGCTTTCAAAAGATAATACCGTGCAGGGGTGTCCCAACTTAGCCCATCATAAGCTCTCATGGTCAACGAAGGATAAACCTTCTCCCGGGAAGACCCGATCAGTCTCGGAATCCTGGTTCGCAAGACATTTCGACAATGGTAAAACAAAACCAGCAAAGCCGCCCGATGTGCCGACAAATCCCGATAGGAGCTGCACATATCTCGTTCTTAGGGCAACACCGGATGAGACTAGCTACGAGTAAAACCAGACTTCGAGTTTCCCCGAGGTGGCCCCGCAGGCAGCTCAGTTCGGGCCAACACTCGAATGAGCACTGGCCCGGGGGGCTAAAATAAAGATGACCCTCGGGCTCGCGAAAACCCAAGGGAAAAAGGTATAGGTGGCAAATGGTAAAACCAAGGTTGGGCCTTGCTGGAGGAGTTTTGTTCAAAGCGAACTGTCAAGGGGGTCCCATAAATCACCCAACCGCGTAAGGAACGCAAAATCAAGGAACATAATACCGGTATGACGGAAACTAGGGCGGCAAGAGTGGAACAAGACACCAGGCATAAGGCCGAGCCTTCCACCCTTTACCAAGTATATAGGTGCATTAATTAAAACAGTAGATATTGTGATATCCCAAAATATGCATGTTCCAACAAGGAACAAACTTCATCTTCACCTGCAACTAGCAATGCTATAAGAGGGGCTGAGCAAAAGCGGTGGCATAGCCAAACAACGGTTTGCTAGGAAAGGGTGGTTAGAGGTTTAACATGGCAGTATGGGAGGCATGATAAGCAATGGCAGGTAGAGCTAGCATAACGATAGGGCGAGCAACTAGCAAAGCAAAGATAGAAGTGATATCGAAGGTATGGTCATCTTGCCTGCAAGGTTCTCAGAGTTGTCGAAGGCTTGATCCTCGTAAGCATTCTCAACAGGTTCCTCGTTCACGTACTCGTCTCCCGGCTCTACCCAAAGCAAGAACACAAGCAATGGAACCACAATCAAACATGGAGCAATGCACAAGCAACATGATGCAATACATGACATGATATGCGAGATGTGATATGCAATGCATATGCGAGCTCCGCAAGGGAAATGATGAACAAGGCATCAACTTGGCAAACCAAGTATGCCGCTGGAAATATGAGATGATTTCAGTTGAAATCGATATAAAGATCACCGGAATCGGATGCACGGTTTGCAAATGGCAAGCAAAACAAGAATGACACAAATCTGCGGTTAACAGCACGATAGCACTTAGAATACATCAAGAAACTATGCTACATCACCCCAACATAAAAACAAAGCATATGGCAGTGATCTACAGGAGATGCTTGACAAAAGAGGAACACTGAGCTACAGCTAAATCACACCATAGCAGGTTAAAACAAGCATGGGAAAAGTGCAAAAGATATCAGGTTGGACATGGCATAAACAGCATCAGGTAGCAATATTCAGAGCAAGCAATCAACATGCTATAGGAACTTATAATAGCAAAACAAGGCATGACATGATTCTACTCAAAGCATAGAACAAAAGTCCCTTACTGACCATGAGCCAAAAAGGACCAGAAGATATGATGGCACCCATGTAAACATAGCAAGTTTCGTTAACAGATTCAGCAAACTGGGCATGGCATTGACAGAATTATGAAGGCATCTTCGCGAGCTCGATGCACTCACTACAGAGCATTTCATGATAAACTAAGCATGCATCCATCAAGAAGACATGGCATAGAAGCTATACATGGCAAGAACAACATCATAGCATACACGGATCAACTACAACAACCTTGGAAAAATTGAATAACATGTAAATAATCTGCCAGGAAACATTTTGTTGCAAAAGTAGAGCACGAAAATGCCATTCTAGAATAGTCCATAATTTCAAACAGGGGCGTGAATGGATAGAGCATAACCATATGTTAAAAACACCCTTACTGAAGTATCTCAAAATAAGCATGGATCTCTCTGTAGCATCAAGTTTACATGGCATAAAAATAACAGCAGAACAGGGGCTGAAATCAGCAACATCACGAAGCCTGGTTTGCATGCTTGTGCTAGTCACCACAGAGATCACAAAAAAACATGGCATACACCCCTGTAAAGATGGCATGGCATAGAACAAAACACCTGTAGGGCTCAAGTTCATAAGATGCACACATCAATCATGGCAAAAATGACAAAAGTGCATGATCTGATAAGAAACTGAAACTAACATCACATAGCCCTCTTCCAACAGCATTTCGGGCATCAAGATGAGCTCAAATGAAAATGATGCAATGAGATGAAATGATGTACTCATCAAGGCAAACAATTTGATATGCTATACTCCCAAAACGGAGCCACGAGTGCATAGTTATGGCACGATGAAGTTGCAACAATTAATCTGCAGAAAAAGACTTCGATGATTTCGGGGGTCGGGGAAAGTCAACCTAGGTGTTATGGATCTTAGATCCAGGGCCGAGGTCGCCGGAGTTCATCGCCGGAGGTGAGGGAGGAGGCCGGAGGAGCTCGCCGGGACGGAGCTCGGGGGCGCCCGAGGCGGCGTTGATCGGGGCCGGGCGGCGGCCGGCGACCGGCAAGGGCGGCGGTGCTGGGGCCGGCGCGGGCGCGGGGCACGGGCCCGGTCGGGCGCGGGAGGGCCGGCCACGGGCCTGGCGGGCCCACGGTGGAGGCGCGGCGGCGGGGCGGCCCGGGTCGCGATGTGGCGCGCCCCGATTGGGCGGCGGCGGCGGCGGGATTTTTGTCCGGCCGGACCGGACGTGTCCGGCGACGCGGGGTGGAAGAAGACTAGGGTTAGGGGTGGATTCATCCGGGATTTGGAAATGGAGGTCTTTATATAGAGGTAGAGGAAGCTAGGAAGCTCCAAATGAGGTGTGGTTTTCGCCCACATGATCGTGATCGAACGGCCTAGAGGATGGAAGTGACTTAGATGGGTTATTGGGCTGTTTTGGAGGGGTTTTGGGCTGCAACCCAAAAGAGGCCTTTGCGGTTAAGCGGTTAACCGTTGGAGTATCAAACGACCTCCAAATGGCACGAAACTTGACAGGTGGTCTACCGGTGGTGTACCAAGGCCACTTGGCAAGGCTCGTCCATTCTGAGAATGTTTAACACCCGCTCACGAAAAGATACAAGAGGTGTGCGCCGATGCACGTGGGAGTGTCGGATTGCAAAACGGACAACGGGGAAAATGCTCGGATGCATGAGACGAACACATATGTGAATGATATGCACATCATGACATGATATGAGATGCATGACATGAACAAAATGCAAAACGAAAAATAAAACCCAACCATGGAGGGAATATCATAGCACATAGCCGAAAATGGCAAGAGTTGGAGTTACAAATATGGAAAGTTACATCCGGGGTGTTACAGGGGTCAGCGGCTCCGTCGAGCACAGTAGTCTGGTCGGCTCGTCCGGGAGGAGACACACGGGCCGTGGTCGCTCCCATGGTGGGGGCGGCCAGAGGGCGATGGTTCGCCCCGAACCGAGCGTCATTGATGCGGCTATGCCCGTCAGTGGGAGGAGCAGGTGCAGATGGAGTGACCCCCTCGCCCGCACCTTGTGGTGCATGACCACCAGGGCGTTGCTGATGTTATTCTTCTCCGACATCTCCAGCCCCCATGTCGGCCACCGGGGAAGCGGTGTTGGTGCCACCCGCTCCGGTTACTCCCCCAGCAGCTTTCACGTCCTCGCTCACCTCCGTAGCCTCCGAGGCACTTGAGGCCGCGGGCGGCGGAGCCCTCGAGGTGGACGGATGGGCCGAAGGGCCGGACTTCTTCTTCTTGGGCACCATGGTCGATGGCGTCGTCGAAGATGAAGATGGCGATGAAGGTGACGTGCTACGTATGCTTTCTGGTTTGCGCAAGCGAGCCCCCTACCTGGCGCACCAAAGATGTTGCGGGATATCCATGGCCACCTATGGGAGCGGGTGGCCCCTTGCTGGTTCGGCGGGGGGACATTGCGTTGCACAGAGAGCAGGTCAACGCACGGCAGCATGTCAGAGAGCACACAAGCAATTTACCCAGGTTCGGGTCACCATGAGGCGTAAGAGCTTTTGGTGGATTGACGGTAGAATGAATGTGGTGAGGCGTAGTACACTTGCCCGGCAAGGTTTGCCTCGGGGCTGCAGCGACTACGCGCATATGGTGGCTTGGGTTTGTCAACTTTCCAACCCTCTAACCCCTCCCCCGAGTGCCATGGGCCTCCTTTTATAGATTAAGGGGTCACCACAGTGGCAAAGTGGTCATTATCCATTGATATGATATCAAACAGTGCTATCATACCTAACTCTGCGGGCTGAAAGGGTGCATTTAATGCACCGCTTAGTGTCACATCACAGGTCGCCCGGCAAGGCCTGCTGGGCTATCTCACCAGCTCCGCACCTGTTCTCTTGACACGTCGCAGGACGGGTGTCATCTGTGGGTTTCTTCTGTATGAAATGGCTGCCATGTGGCGAATGGCTTCCACTTAATCACCTTACGGCTTGACACCGCACTGATTGGCAACGCGAGTCACGGTTGAGTGGCTGGCGGGGTGGTTTAACCCCCATGAGCCGCGGCAGGCTCTGCCGGGGAGTCTTGGCTGCTTGCTTCTGGTGGTGGCCTTTCCCCTTGCCGGGCTCCACCTGTCGGGCAAGGGAGGTCCTTCTCCTGCTGATATCTCGCCACTCTGGTTTGATCTTGGTCCCTCTAAGCTGCATGTTAGTTCTTCAAATCTCTTGGTTCTTCAACCCCTGGCTTGAGCTGGTGTTTCCATCTTGATCTTGTGCCTGTGCATAGTTGGGCAACAGACCCAGGGTTTGTTGCACCGACAGTTGTTTAACATAGACTTCCTCCTCAATTTCACCATTTAGAAAAGCACTTTTAATGTCCATTTGGTATAGAGTGATATCATGGTGATTGGCATAAGCAAGTAAGATGTGCATGGACTTAAGTCTAGCAATGGGGGCATATGTCTCACCATAGTCCATACCTTCGACTTGAGTGTAGCCTTGGGCGATGAGACGGGCCTTGTTGCGTACAACTTGTCCATCTTCATCTTGCTTATTTCGAAACACCCACTTGGTTCCAATGACATTTTGGTTGTCGTCCACCTTTTCTACCAATGTCCACACTTGATTCCTCTTGAAGTTGTATAGCTCTTCATGCATAGCATTCACCCAATCCGGATCATCAAGAGCCTCTTCAACCTTCATATGTGCAATTCTAGAAATGAATGAGTAATGTTCACAAAGGTTAGCCAAACGATTTTTAGGGAGAGTAATTCTCCTGGTTTGAATATCATCAAAGATTTGTTCAACGGGATGATCTCTTGAGACTCTTGCTCTAACTCGTGAGAGCTTTTGTTTGGGTCGGGGTGAAACATCCTCTTCTTCTTGTCCTTCTTCATTGTTGGTGGCATTGATGTTCTCTTGTGGAGGTGGAGAAGGAGGTCGATAAGGTTCATCTCATTGTACTTCCTCGTTTCCTTCATCCTGACGTGTTCCACTTGTGGATGCCTCCAAGTCAACTTATGGTTCACCTTGTTGTGAATTTTAGGCTTCCACTTCAATGGACGAGGTACTCTCCTTCACCTCCGTTGGACGAATCTTTCCAATAGACATGTCTTGAATTGCTTCCGAAGGGTCTTTGTCTCCTACATCAATTGGCAATTGCTCTACTTGCGAGCCGTTAGATTCATCAAACTTCACATCCACCATCTCTTCAACCTTTCGAGTGAAGTTGTTGTAGACACGGTAAGTGTTAGAGTTTGAGCCATAACCGAGTAGAAAACCTTCATGAGATTTAGGGGCAAATTTCGAACGACGATGCTTATCAACAATGTAGCACTTTGATACAAATACTCGAAAGTATCCAACTTGGGGTTTTTTAACTGTGAGAAGCTCATATGTCGTCTTGCTGAGAAGCTTGTGAAGATATAGTCGATTAGTTGTATGACAAGCTGTCTCAACCGCTTCTGCCCAAAAGTGTTTTGGTGTCTTGTATTCATCAAGCATCATTCTCGCCATCTCAATAAGTGTCCGGTTCTTCCTCTCAACAACTCCATTTTGTTGAGGTGTGTACGTAGCTGCGAACTCATGTGAAATCCCTTCTTCGTTAAGAAAGGTATCTACATTGGCGTTCTTGAACTCCGTTCTGTTGTCGCTGTGAACCTTCTTGATCTTCACTTGAAATTGATTTTGGGCCTTCCTAGCGAAGTTCTTGAAGATCTTTTGGACCTGCGATTTATCATCAAGAAGGAACACCCACGTAAATCTTGAAAAATGGTCAACAATGACCAAACCAAATGAGTTACCACCAAGACTCTTGTAGGCATTGGGACCAAAAAGATCCATATGAAGTAGCTCGAGCGGTCTTCTCATGGTCATAATGTTTTTCATGGGATGACTTCCTCCAACTTGTTTTCCGACTTGACAACCACTACAAACTCTATCCTTGTCAAATATAACATCTTTAACACCAACGATATGATCACCCTTAATAAGCTTATCAAGATTTCGCATGCCCACGTGACCTAACCTTCTATGCCACAACCAACCTTTAGATGATTTAGAAATTAAGCAAGTTCTAGGTTGAGCCTTTTTAGCGAAATCAACAATGTATAGATCACCTCTACGTATACTGGTAAAGACCATATTATGATTATCTCTTTGAAACACTTGGCAATCTACTAGTAAATAGGACATCAAAACCAAAATCAGCTAATCTAGATACAAAAAGTAAATTATAGCCAAGAGATTCAACGAGCATAACATTTTGGATGGAGCTGTCATGTGAGATGGCCACCTTACCAAGGCCAACCACCTTACCATTTGAGTTATCACCAAAAGTGACATACTTTTGAGGGTCGTGATTTTCAGCAAGCTCATGAAACATATCCTTGTCTCCGGTCATGTGATCGGTACATCCACTATCAACAACCCATTCCTTTCCTCCAGCCATGTAGCCACGAAGGTTAGCCATAAGACCAAAGTGTCGCATTGACTCATCAAGATCAAAGTCACTATCATCATACTCGTCATAATATCCATGTTCAACATTGTCTTGTGATTGATCATCACCTAGAGAGAGTGATTCATTAGATTTATGGCCATGACAATATTCATCTTTATGAATTCTAGTGACTTGAGAAATGATGTTACTAATGACTCCAACATCTCCTTTGGCACACATAAGGTCACGAAGCTCAAATAGACAATCATCAAATTTAGGATCACTAGGTTTCATTTTTTGAAAAGCTATGGACTTTTGAAGAATCTCATCTAGATTTTTCAAGGAATAGTTTGGAAAACGTTCCTCAACATATCTCCATATGGTGTAGGCAAATTCAAGTGTTGGCAAGCATACAATCAAGTTTCTAGGCAATCCTCTTATGATAAGATTAACAGTTCTAAGATTGCGGATCATGTCAAGAGATTCATCGGGGGTAGGCTGCAATTGATCAATAAGAGGTGCACAAGGGCTAGTAATATACGTGTTCAAGTGATATTCATCGAAAATCTCAAGCATCTCATTTTTCCAAGCACTATAGAACTCCCCATCAAGAATAGGCACTCTACTTCTAATACTCCCAATCATAGACTTATCCATCTTCCTCCAATGGTGATTAAACCAAAGCAATGGAGACCAAAGCTCTGATACCAATTGAAAGGATCGAGAAGAGGTGTCTAGAGGGGGGTGATTAGACCCTCAACAAGCAAAAGTAACAGTTTTTAAGTTCTTTAAGTTGAGGTGGAGTTTTAGCACAAGTTTAAGCATTCACAATACATTTCAAGCAAGCATGATAAGAGTACGAGAAGCGGAAAGAATAAAGCATGCAATTTGCAAGAAATTAAAGGGATGGGATAGGAGTGTGCAAACGCAATGAAGACACGAAGATTTTTGGCGTCGTTCTGATAGGTGGTGCTATCGTACGTCCACGTTGGTGGAGACTTCAACCCACGAAGGGTAACGTCTGCACGAGTCCACGAAGGGCTCCACCCACGAAGGGTCCACGAAGAAGCAACCTTGTCTATCCCACCATGGCCATCGCCCATGAAGGACTTGCCTCACTTGGCTAGATCTTCATGAAGTAGGAGATCTCCTTTCCCTTACAAACTCCTTGGTTCAACTCCATAATCTTGTTGGAGGCTCCCAAGTGACACCTAACCAATCTAGAAGACACCACTCCCCAAAAGGTAATAGATGGTGTGATGATGACGAATTCCTTGCTCTTGTGCTTCAAATGATAGTCTCACCAACACTCAACTCTCTCACACAGATTTGGCTATGGTGGAAAGATGATTTGAGTGGAAAGCAACCTGGGGAAGGCTAGAGATCAAGATTCTGGTGGTTGGATTGGAATGCCTTGGTGTCAACACATGAGTAGGTGGTTCTCTCTTAGAAAATGAGTAGTGGAAGTGTAGGCACGTTCTGATGGCTCCCTCTTGAACAGAGAAGGGGGTGGAGGGGTATATATGGCCTCCACACAAAATCTAACTGTTACACACATTTGACCCAACTCGGTCAGACTGAATAGGAGAACTCGGTGAGACCGATTCAATTCAAAATGTGAACATGAGGCTTCTCGGTGGGACCGATGATGCGGCTTGAACTATGTCGGTATTTCCCCAAAGAGGAAGGGATGATGCAGCACAGCTACGGTAGGTATTTCCATCAGTGATGAGACCAAGGTTATCGAACCAGTAGGAGAACCACACAACACCAAGTAAACAGCTCATGCACACAAAGAAAAATACTTGCAATCCGACGTAAGAGAGGGGTTGTCAAACCGTCACGGGTAAAAAGATAGGTAAAATTGTAGTAGATTGAATAAATAGATCTCACGGGAACGCGAGATAAAAAAATTGCAGTAAGGAATTTTTGTATTCTTGGATTAATAGATCTAAAAAATAAAAGCAAATAAAAATAGATCGCGAAGGCAAATATAATAAAGAAGAGACCTGGGGGCCTTAGATTTCACTAGTGGCTTCTCTCGAGAAAAATAGCATATGGTGGGTAAACAAATTACTATTGGGCAATTGATAGAACTTCAAATAATCATGATAATATCCAGGCAATGATCATTATATAGGCATCACGTCCAAGATTAGTAGACCGACTCCTGCCTGCATCTACTACTATTACTCCACACATCGACAACTATCCAACATGCATCTAGTGTATTAAGTTCATGGAGAAATGGAGTAATGCCATAAGAACAATGACATGATGTAGACAAGATCTATTTATGTATAAATAGACCCCATCTTGTTATCCTTAATAGCAACGATACATACGTGTCGGTTCCCCTTCTGTCGCTAGGATCAAGCAACGTAAGATCGAACCCATCAAAAAGCACCTCTTCCCATGGCAAGAAAAATTGATCTAGTTGGCCTAACTAAACCAAAGATTCAAAGAAGAAATATGAGGCTATAAGTAATCATGCATATAAGAGATCAACAGACTCAAATAACTTTCATGGATAAAAACATAGATCTGATCATAAACACAGACTTCATCGGATCCCAACAAACACACCGCAAAAAAGAGTTACATCAAATAGATCTCCAAGAGACCATTGTATTGAGAATCAAAAGAGAGAGAGGAAGCCATCTAGCTACTAACTACGGATCTGTAGGTCTACAATGAACTACTCACGCATCATCGGATAGGGACCAATGAGGATGATGAACCCCTCTGTGATGGCGTCTAGATTGGATCTGGTGCTTCTGGAACTTCTGGCGGCTGGAATTTATTTTCGTAGACTGCCCTATGGTTTCTAGAATATTGGGATATATGTAGAGAAAAGAGGCGGTGCAGGAGGCCACCGAGATGGGCACAATCCACCTGGGCGCGCCTGGGCCCCCAGGCGCGCCTTGGTGGGTTGTGCTCCCCTCGGAGCTCCCCCCAAGTACTTTTTTGGCCCAACAGGAGTCTTCTGGTCTAGGAAAATCCACAAAAAGTTTTCCTGCATTTGGACTCCGTTTGATATTGATTTCCTGCGATGTAAAAAAACAAGCAAACAACAGCAATTGGCACTTGGCACTATGTCAATAGGTCAGTCCCAAAAATGATAGAAAATGGTTGTAAAATGATTGTAAAACATCCAAGAACGATAATATAACAGCATGGAACAATCAAAAATTATAGATACCTTGCAGACATATTAGCATCCCCAAGCTTAATTCCTGCACGTCCTCGAGTAGGTAAATGATAAAAACAGAATTTTTGATGTGGAATGCTGCCTAACATGTTCATCACACATTGTTTTCTTTGTAGCATGGACATTTGGACTTTTATAAGGTTCAAAGCAATAGTCTAGTTTTGACATGAGGACTTCAATACTCAAGCACATCAACAAACAACCATGTCTTTCAAAATATCAACGCTAAAGCAAGTTATCCCTAGCCCATTATGCTCAATCATTGATCCATTCACGAAACACACTGGCATATTAGCTACACCCAATGCTCAAGTACAATCATAGTGCCCCTTAGTTGGTGCTTTATAAGAGAAGATGGAGACTCAAATAAAAATAAAAATTTCATAAATAAATAGAAAGGCCCTTCGTGGAGGGAAGTAGGGATTTGCAGAGGTGCCAGAGCTCAAAGCGAAAAAGATAGAGATAAAACATTTTGGGTGGCATGCTTTTCCTGTCAACGAAAACGATCGACTAGTTCCCAATAATTTCCATGCTAGATATATCATAGGCGGTTCCCAAACAAAAATAAAGTTTATTCCTTTTTCCACCATACTTTCACTTTCCATGGCTAACTGTATCCACGGGTGCCTTCCATACCAACACTTCCCAAGGAATTTATTATTTGACAACATAAAGTAAATTCATTTTTCATTTTGGGAGTAGGCATCCCTAATACCTTTGCCATACTCTCGTGCAATGACAATTGAATAAACACTCATCTTGAGAATAACACATCTAGCATGGAAATATATCAGCCACCCCCCACTACTACAGGATGCCGCTAATGCGACACTATGATCAGAGACCCTTCGACAAAAATGTGTGTGATTCAATAATAGCAAACGGTGGTGTAAACTAACTATCAAAAAGGTGCAAACCATTTGCAATGGCGGGCACATCAAACACGATTCAGATTTTAGTTGTGTGTGCGATGCGGAGCATACGGTTCATCCATGCGAACTATTTGCGATTAGACAGAACAACAGAAACGGGTAGCCATATCAATGTGTGTGCGATATATAGCATACAGTTCGCTCCAATGAACTGTTTGCAATGATCGAGGTGAACACAAATGATTCGGCGTAACAAGATGTGTGTGATACCCGGCAAACATGCCGGTAATCAGAATTGTGTGCAATCATTATAGACAGCCCATACGGTCTTTTTTGTGAATTATGTGCTCGTCAGGGCACACAGTTCACCAAACCAACCTGTGGGTGATAATGTAGAAGATCTCTGTCGAATACTTATTACTAACCATCTACGATGAGATTGACAGGATAAACAGAGATAACAAATTAATATGAGCGAACAGAAACATGGATATGTACAGTCTGCTTAATTTAGTCCTTCTTCTTGTTGTTGTTGTTGTTGGATGGCCCCGTGACATCGTCTTGGTGAGGATGCTTCTTGCCACTGACGATTGGCTTTTCATCGCCGCCGCCGTCGTCATTGCCGTTGCTGTCGTCATCATCCTCCTCCTTGTTCGACCATTCCTCATCATTATCATCGTCATCCTCTTCTCCGTCCTCCGACGGCTCCTCGTCCGTCTGGTTATCGTCTGACGACTCCGGAGGTGGCGTCCCTTCCATGATCCGGATATAATCAAGGTCTGGGCTCAGTGCCGGACTCATGGAAGACGAGCGGGATGATTCCGATGTTGACCTATCATTGGGCGCCACACTGATGGCTGAACTGTCGTCCTCACTGTTGCTTGCCATGGCTACAGAGTGTGTGCCAGTGTGTAGCGCGGCTGGCCAGGGATGATGAAGATGGTGGACACTTAAGCAGGGTATGCAGAGAAGAGGAAATGCCAATTGAAGCGGGGGTTGACGTATTATCTAACCGCTGATATAATCAACCGCAATTATTTGTACCCAGTCGCTCTAAATTCCCGGGGTTGCGCAGGACTCCTATTGGCTGGTTTATTTTTTCAGGACAAAAAGAAGGAACGAGTTTTGGGATTATGCACCGATATCGGTACGAAGGGAGTAGGACAGTTGGCAAGCAATACATTGAGCTCTTCTTATTTATAAAGCCAATAATAATCAAACTACAAAGGAAAAGAAAAAAGACAAAGGAAAATATATGTGGGAATCTTCTCGTAACATCAATGGCATAGGACCTAGATGTGCATTACTTAGAGCACATCTAGATGTGCTTTAGCAATACTGTCAAACAAAACCCCTAATCATCATTTCAAACAGCGCATAGAACATGGCTAATGCGACAACCAGAACTACACATGCTAGTTCCTCTTGTCTCTTTCTTTCATCTATTGCATGTGATTGATTCTTTCTTGCTTCATCATACTGATTGTACATTCCAGATCAGCCGGTTTCTTCTTCAGCTTTACGTTATCTTCTGCGGGTTGGGTGATAACACTCCGAGCCCTGCCATGCCATTCTTCATCCATCCAGTTAACAAAGGCACAAGCCCCATATCCCTGCTAATGTTAAATAGTATTCAGGATGAGTGGTGGCATTAACTGAAGTAAAATGATGAACTTAGCACTAACCTCTAAGGGGCAATTGAGAAACCTCCTGCCAATGTCGAATCCCTCTGTGCATACACGTCGAGCGGGAGTGTGCCCGTGCACACAACTCTGCTTTTGGTACTTCTCGGTGGCGCAAAACTCGGAGTCAAACTCGTGTTGTGGGAGTCTGGAGTCATGCTCCGGATCCAACGGCAGATCGCTTTCCTGGGGGGTGTCATTCAGGATGGATTCAGCAAGGAGCTATACTTTGGACATGCTAAAAAATATCGGGATAGATTGGAACCTGGCAGGGCAATTTGGATCCATAGTACACCTACCTTTTGATGACCTTAGGCAAGTGCTCGGCGGCGACCGCCGTCGTGGCGGCGATACGAGCAGGAGCAGCCGCACCAAAACCATCAGTGATACGTCTCCAACGTATCTATAATTTTTTATTGTTCAATGCTATTATATTACCTGTTTTGGATTTTATGGCCTTTACTATACACTTCTATATCATTTTTGGGACTAACCTATTTACCGGAGGCCCAGCCAAAATTGCTATTTTTTTTTGCCTATTTCAGTGTTTCGAAGAAAAGGAATGTCAAACGGAGTCCAAACAGAATGAAACCTTCGGAAGAGATCTTTTTGGAACAAACGCAATCCAGGAGACTTGGAGTGGACGTCAAGAAGCAGACGAGGCGGCCACGAGGGTCCAGGGCGCGCCCTAGGGAGGTGGGCACGCCCCCACCCTTGTGGGCCCCTTGTGGCTCCCCTGACCGACTTCCTTCGCATATATATACTTACGTACCCCAAAAACATCCAGGAGCACCATGAAACCCTATTTCCACCGCCTCAACCTTCTGTACCCATGAGATCACATCTTGGGGCCTTTTTCGGCGCTCCACCGGAGGGGAATCGATCATGGAGGGCTTCTACATCAACACCATAGCCTCTCCGATGAGTTGTGACTAGTTTACCACAGACCTTCGGGTCCATAGATATCAGCTAGATGGCTTCTTATCTCTCTTTGAATCTCAATACAATGTTCTCCTTGATCTTCTTGGAGATCTATTCGATGTAACTCTTTTGCGGTGTGTTTGTCGAGATCCGATGAATTGTGGTTTTATGATCAAGTTTATCTATGAGAAATATTTGAATCTCCTCTGAATTCTTTTATGTATGATTGGTTATCTTTGCAAGTCTCTTCGAATATCAATTTGGTTTGGCTACTAGATTGATCTTTCTTGCAATGGGAGAAGTGCTTAGTTTTGGGTTCAATCTTGCGGTGTCCTTTCCCAGTGATAGCAGGGGCAGCAAGGCATGTATTGTATTGTTGCCATCGAGGATAAAAAGATGGGTTTATATCATATTGCTTGAGTTTATCCCTCTACATCATGTCATCTTTCCTAATGTGTTACTCTGCTCTTATGAACTTAATACACTAAATGCATGCTGGATAGCAGTCGATGTGTGGAGTAATAGTAGTAGATGCAGGCAGGAGTCGGTCTACTTGTCCCTGACGTGATGCCTATATACATGATCATGCCTAAATATTCTCATAACTATGCACTTTTCTATCAATTGCTCGATAGTAATTTATTCACCCACCGTAATACTTATGCTATCTTGAGAGAAGCCACTAGTGAAACCTCTGGCCCCCGGGTCTATTTTCCATCATATAAGTTTCCAATCTACTTTATTTTGCAATCTTTACTTTCCAATCTATATCATAAAAATACCAAAAATATTTATCTTATCTTATTATCTCTATCATATCTCACTTTCGCAAGTGGCCGTGAAGGGATTGACTACCCTTTATCGCGTTGGTTGCGAGGTTCTTGTTTGTTTGTATACGTATGAGGGACTTGCGTGGAGCCTCCTACTGGATTGATACCTTGGTTCTCAAAACTGAGGGAAATACTTACGCTACGTTGCTGCATCACCCTTTCCTCTTCAAGGGAAAACCAATGCAGTCCTCAAGAGGTAGCAAGAAGGATTTATGGCGCCGTTGCCGTGGAGGTCTTCGCACAAGTCAAGACATACCAAGTACCCATCACAAACTCTTCTCCCTCGCATTACATTATTTGCCATTTGCCTCTCGTTTTCCTCTCCCCCACTTCACCCTTGCCGTTTTATTCGCCCTCTCTTTTTTGTTCGCGTCTTTTTTGCTTGTATCTTGTGTGCTTGCATGTTGGATTGCTTGTCACAATGGCTCAAGATAATACTAAATTGTGTGACTTTTCCAGTACCAATAATAATGATTTCCTTAGCACCCTGATTGCTCCTCTTAATGATGTTGAATCTTGTGAAATCAATGCTGCTCCTTTGAATCTTGTCATGAAAGATCAATTCTCTGGCCTTCCTAGTGAAGATGCCGCTACTTATCTAAACAACTTTGTTGATTTGTGTGATATGCAAAAGAAGAAAGACATGGATAATGATATTGTTAAATTTAAGTTATTTCCGTTTTCACTTAGATATCGTGCTAAAACTTGGTTTTTGTCTTTGCCTAAAAATAGTATTGATTCATGGAATAAGTGCAAAGATGCTTTTATCTCTAAGTATTGTCCTCCCTCTAAGATCATCTCTCTTAGAAACGATATTATGAATTTTAAGCAACTTGATCATGAGCATGTTGCACAATCTTGGGAGAAGATGAAATTAATGATTCGCAATTGCCCTACACATGGATTAAATATTGTAGATTCGGCCTTAGGAGGCACTTTTATGGAAATCACTTTAGGAGAAGCTACTACACTCCTAGATAATATTTTGGTTAATTATTCTCAATAGCACACCAAAAGATCTACTAGTAAAAAAGTTCATGCGATAGAAGAGATTAATGTTTTGAGTGGAAAGATGGATGAACTTATGAAATTGTTTGCTAATAAGAGTGCCCCTATTGATCCTAATGATATGCCTTTGTCTACTTTAATTGAGAATAATAATGAATCTATGGATGTGAATTTTGTTGGTAGGAATAATTTTGGTAACAATGCTTATAGAGGAAACTTTAATCCTAGGCCGTTTCCTAGTAATTCTTCTAATAATTATGGTAATTCCTACAACAACTCTTATGGGAATTTTAAGAAGATGCCCTCTGATTTTGAGATTAGTGTTAAAGAATTTATGAATTATCAAAAGAATTTCAATGCTTTGCTTGAAGAAAAATTGCTTAAGATTGATGAATTGGCTAGGAACATGGATAGAATTTCTCTTGATGTTGATTCTTTGAAACTTAGATCTATTCCACCTAAGCATGATATCAATTAATCTCTCAAATCCATGAGAATTTCTATTGATGAGTGCAAAGAAAGAACCGCTAGGATGCATGCTAAGAAAGATTGCTTTGTAAGAGCGTGTTCTTCTAGTTTTCATGATAATAATGATGAAGATCTAAAAGTGATTGATGTGTCTCCTATTAAATCTTTGTTTTGTAATATGAATCTTGATAATGATGGGACTGGAGATGAGTCAACTTTAGTTAAAAGGCGTCCCAATAATTCGGAGTTTTTAGATATTGATGCTAAAATTGGTAAAAGTGGAATTGGAGAGGTCAAAACTTTACATAGCTATGAACCCACTATTTTGGATCTCAAGGAATTTAATTATGATGATTGTTCTTTAATAGATTGTATTTCCTTGTTGCAATCCGTGTTGAATTCTCCTCATGCTTATAATCAAATTAAAGCTTTTACCAAACATATCGTCGATACTTTGATGCAATCTTATGAAGAAAAACTTGAATTGGAAGTTTCTATCCCTAGAAAACTTTATGATGAGTGGGAACCTACTATTAAAATTAAAATTAAAGATCATGAATGCTATGCTTTGTGTGATTTGGGTGCTAGTGTTTCCACGATTCCAAAAACTTTATGTGGTGTGTAAGGTTTCCGTGAATTTGATGATTGCTCTTTAAACTTGCTCCTTGTGGATTCCACCATTAAGAAACCTATGGGAAGGATTAATGATGTTCTTATTGTTGCAAATAGGAATTATGTGCCCGTAGATTTTATCGTTCTTGACATAGATTGCAATTTTTCATGTCCTATTATTCTTGGTAGACCTTTCCTTAGAACGATTGGTGAAATTATTGCTATGAAGGAAGGAAATATTAGATTCCAATTTCCATTAACGAAAGGCATGGAACACTTTCCTAGAAATATTACCTTATGAATCTATGGTGAGAGCCACTTATGAATTGAATACCAAAGATGACAATACTTAGATCTATTCTCGTTTTTATGCCTAGCTAGGGGCGTTAAACGATAGCGCTTGTTGGGAGGAAACCCAATTTTATTTTTGTTCCTTTCTTATAGTTCCTGTTTAGTAATAAATAATTCATCTAGCCTCTGTTTAGATGTGGTTTTATGTTTTAATTAGTGTTTCTGCCAAGTAGAACCTATTGGATCATCTTGGGTGATAGTTAATTTGATCTTGCTAAAAAATAGAAACTTTTGCGCACACGAGAATAATTTTAATAAATCACAGAAACGTGATTTTTAGTTGATTATTTTGCAGTAGATCAATAGACAACTTGCCTATGACTTCCTATTTTGGTAGGATTTTTAGAGTTCATAATTATTCGAAAGTTACAGATTGCTACAGACTATTCTGTTTTTGACAGATTCTGTTTTTCATGTGTAGTTTGCTTATTTTGATGAATCTATGGCTAGTATCGGGGGGTATGAACCATAGAGAAGTTGGAATACAGTAGGTTTAACACCAATATAAATAAAGAATGAGTTCATTACAGTACCTTAAGTGGTGATTTTTATTTCTTGCACTAATGGAGCTTATGAGATTTCCTGTTGAGTTTTGTGTTGTGAAGTTTTCAAGTTTTGGGTAAAGATTTGATGGACTATGAAATAAGGAGTGGAAAGAGCCTAAGCTTGGGGATGCCCATGGCACCCCAAGGTAATTCAAGGACAACCAAAAGCCTAAGCTTGGGGACGCCCCGGAAGGCATCCCCTCTTTCGTCTTCGTCTATCGGTAACTTTACTTGGAGTTATATTTTTATTCACCACATGATATGGGTTTTGCTTGGAGCATATTGTATGATATGAGTCTTTGCTTTTTAGTTTACCACAATCATCCTTACTTTACACACCTTTTGGGAGACACATATGATTCGGAATTTATTAGAATACTCTATGTGCTTCACTTATATCTTTTGAGCTAGGCAATTTTGCTTAGTGTTTCACTTATATCTTTTTAGAGCACGGCGGTGGTTTTATTTTGTAGAAATTATTGATCTCTCATGATTCACTTATATTATTTTGAGAGTCTTTTAGAACAGCATGGTATTTGCTATGGTTATAAAATTGGTCCTAGAATGATGGGCATCCAAGTTGGGTATAATAAAAACTATAATAGAAAGTGCATTGAATACTATGATCAATTTGATGCTTGATAATTGTTTTGAGATATAAAGGTGGTAATGTTAGAGTCGTGCTAGTTGGGTAATTATGAAATTGAGAAATACTTGTGTTGAAGTTGGCAAGTCCCGTAGCATGCACGTACGATAAAAGTTGTGTAACAAATTTGTTGCATGGGGTGTTCTTTTGATTGCCTTCCTTATGTGTGGAGGTCGGGATCGCGCGATGCTTAACTCCTACCAACCCTTCCCCTAGGAGCATGTGTAATAGTACTTTGCTTCGAGGGCTAATGAACTTTTGCAATAAGTATATGAGTTCTTTATGACTAATGTGTGTCCATGGATTATACGCACTCTTACCCTTCCATCATTGCTAGCCTCTACGGTACCGCGCATTGCCCTTTCTCACCTTGAGAGTTGGTGCAAACTTCGCCGGTGCATCCAAACCCCGTGATATGATACGCTCTATCACACATAAACCACCTTATATCTTCCTCAAAACAGCCGCCATACCTACCTATTATGGCATTTCCATAGCCATTCCGAGACATATTGCCATGCAACTTTCCACCATTTCATTTATTATGACACGTTTCATCATTGTCATATTGCCTTGCATGATCATGTAGTTGACATCGTATTTGTGGCAAAGCCACCATGCATAATTTTTCATACATGTCACTCTTGATTCATTGCCCATCCCGGTACACCACCGGAGGCATTCATATAGAGTCATATTTTATTCTAGTATCGAGTTGTAATACATGAGTTGTAAGAGCATCTCCAGCCATTGGCCCCCTAGGGGGCGCCTAAAATCGCCGCCTGGGGGCGAGCCGACGCAAAAAACGGCCTGGGGGCAAGCTGGTCCCTAGTCGTCGGCCCCAGGGCCGCCCCCAGACGCGTCTAATTGTTTCAAAAAAACGTTCGGTGAAGTTCAGTTAAACACAGCTAAATTTTGGCAAACTTTGGCATATATTAGACATGTTCACGGCTTACATAGCAAATATATCTAAAAAAAGAAATCGTTGAACACAGAGTAGTCGTCGTCGTCCCCACCGTCCTCGCTGTCGTCGGCGGCGGCGGCCTTCTCCTCCTTGACGCGGTCGTCCCTGCTGGACCCCTTCCTGGCGTCGCCATGGCGAACTGGTGGCGGCGGCGGCGCGCCATCGTCATTGCTGTCATCGAGGACGACGGCTCGTCCTTCGTCGCGGCCCCGGTGGCGCTGCTCGAAGCGCCACAGGGCGGCGCACTGGCGCACCCTCTCCATCTTCAAGTAGTCCTTTCGCGCCCATTTCAGGGCCACCTTGTCGTCGAGCTCCACGTCGCCGTGCTCCGTCTTCACTGCGGGGAGCCCCGGCTCCGGTTTCACGGCCGTGAGCCCCGGCTCTGTCTTTGGCTTGACGAAGCGTGGAGGAGCCGACGAGGGGGTGCGCCGGCCGCCCTCGTTGATGACGATGCCGGCGCTACGAGTGCGCCGGCCGAGCAGAGTCTCCGCCGCGGGCTTGGCCTTGACACCGAGCAGCGCCGGAGAGCCGGAGGTGTCGGAAGAAGATCGTGAGGAGGAGTGCGGGGAGGAAGACGAGGAGGAGCCGAACCTCCTGGGCATCCATTGCCCAGCGCGTCGGCGGTGGGCTGGGGTGGCCGCCGGGGACGGGTAGGCCAATGGCGGTTCAATGCTGCCCTCAAGGTGCGCCAGCACGCCCTCGAGCATGCGGCCAGGGACGCACCACCACAGGCGGTGCCCCTCGCTGTTCTTCGTGCCGCCCACCACCGACGCCCCATTGGTGGACGCCAGCCTCTGCTCCTCACGATGCTCGAAGTACGCCGCCCACGCCGCGTGGTTGTCGGCAACGTACTGGGGGAGGGTGAGCTGCTCGTCAGTGAGGGAGGCGCGCACGAGCTCGACCTCGGCGGCAAAGTAGGGGGGCGCACCACGACGTTGGGCAACAGGGGAACGGGCACTCCCCCGTTGCTAAGCCTCCACCCCGTCGGGCCGGCGTGCATGTCTGGCGGCGACGGGATGTTGGCCTCGAATAGGAGCCACGACTCCTATTCGTGGAGCGAGCGGCGGCCCAAGCCGTTGGCCGCGTTGCCGGGGAAACTTGCGGCCATCGGGTGTCGGAGTGAGGGACAGGGAGGAAGAGGGAGGGCTCGGCGGCGGCGCATGGGAGAGGGAGAGCTCGGCCGCTAGGGCTGGTGTGGCCAGAGGCGAGGGAGGCCACCGGCTTTATATAGCAGCGCCCGTGTGTACGTGTGGCAGGAGGGAAGGCGTCGCTGCGCCGCCCCGTGATGTGACGCCCGTGAGGAATCAATGGCAAGGCTGACCAGCAGCGGCGGTGTGGCAGCCTTGGCATTGATTCCCGCAGGAACCGAGCCGGTGAGGGCGATGAAGCGCCCATCTCGCTGACTCGGCGGGCCTGCGGCTGCTTCGCGCCAAAACCACTCGCCCCAGCGCGCCGAGTTTGGCCTGGGTCCGCCGGCGCTGATTTCGGCCTAGGTCAGCGAAAATCGGGCTCCTGGGGGTGCGACTGGGCCGTTTTTTTGGCGTCGGCGCGAAAAATTGCCTGGGGATGCCATTCTGGCGGCGCTGCTGGAGATGCTCTAAGTAAATAGAAGTGTGATGATCATCATTATTAGAGCATTGTCCCTTGAAAAGAAAGGCCAAAAAAAGAGAAAGGCCAAATAAAAAAAGAGGCCAAATAAAAAAAGGAAGGCCCAAAAAAATAAAGGGGACAATGTTACTATCCTTTTCCACACTTGTGCTTCAAAGTAGCACCATGATCTTTATGATAGAGAGTCTCTTATTTTTGTCACTTTCATATACTAGTGGGAATTTTTCATTATAGAACTTGGCTTGTATATTCCGATGATGGGCTTCCTCAAAATGCCCTAGGTCTTCGTGAGCAAGCAAGTTGGATGCACACCCACTTAGTTTCTTTTGTTGAGCTTTCATACATTTATAGCTCTAGTGCATCTGTTGCATGGCAATCCCTACTCCTCATGTTGACATCAATTTATGGGCATCTCCATAGCCCGTTGATTAGCCTTGTGAATGTGAGACTTTCTCCTTTTTTGTCTTCTCCACACAACCTCCATAATCATATTCTATTCCACTCATAGTACTATATCCATGGCTCACGCTCATGTATTGTGTGAGAGTTGAAAAAAGCTTAAGCGCGTTAAAAAAGTATGAACCAATTGCATGGCTGAAACCAGGGTTGTGCATGATGGGAGTATTTTGTGTGACGAAAATGAAACATAGCCTAACTATATGATTTTTGTAGGGATAAGCTTTCTTTGGCTATGTTATTTTGATAAGACATGATTACTTGTTAGTATGCTTGAAGTATTACTATTTTTATGTTAATATGAACTTTTATCTTGAATCATTTCGATCTGAACATTCATGCCACAATAAAGAAAATTACATTGAGAAATATGCTAGGTAGCATTCCACATCAAAAATTCTCCTTTTATAATTTACCTACTCGAGGACGAGCAGGAATTAAGCTTGGGGATGCTTGACACGTCTCCAACGTATCTATAATTTTTGATTGTTCCATGCTATTATATTACCTGTTTTGGATGTTTATGGGCTTTACTACACACTTCTATAACATTTTTGGGACTAACCTATTAACCGGAGGCCCAGCCCAAATTGCTATTTTTTTGCCTATTTCAGTGTTCCGAAGAAAAGGAATATCAAACGGAGTCCAAACAGAATGAAACCTTCGGGAGAGATATTTTTGGAACAAACGCAATCCAGGAGACTTGGAGTGGACGTCAAGAAGAAAACAAGGCAGCCACGAGGGTCCAGGGCGTGCCCCCACCCTCGTGGGCCCCTCGTGGCTCCCCTGACCGACTTCCTTCGCCTATATATACTTACGTACCCCGAAAACATCCAGGAGCACCACGAAACCCTATTTCCACTATCGCAACCTTTTGTACCCGTGAGATCCCATCTACTTTATTTTGAAATCTTTACTTTCCAATCTATATCATAAAAATACCAAAAATATTTATCTTATCTTATTATCTCTATCAGATCTCACTTTGGCAAGTGGTCGTGAAGGGATTGACAACCCCTTTATCGCGTTGGTTGCGAGGTTCTTGTTTGTTTGTGTACGTACGAGGGACTTGCTCCTACTGGATTGATACCTTGGTTCTCAAAACTGAGGGAAATACTTACGCTACTTTGTTGCATCACCCTTTCCTCATCAAGGGAAAACCAACGCAGTGCTCAAGAGGTAGCAATCAGCACCACTCGTCCGCATTCCCCCAACGTCAGCGCCACGTGAGGGAATTTGGAGGCTATGTAGGGATTTGGGGGAAATGGGAAAACGATGGGGATAAGCTAACAGTCGGGAACTAGTTATGGAACTATATGTTGTATACGGCACACTATTTATACATGTTGTTTGTGTTAGGTATTACAACGTCACACACGATTTCTGCACCAAACCGTGTGAGAAGACAACGTAGGTTAGACATGGTTGCCGTTACATAACCATATGTGATGTACTACCATGTCCATATAATTGAGTTACAGTGATACCGTGTAAACATCCGCTCTACGGATATCCATAAAAAACAACCGCTGTACATATAGAGATGGCGGCGGCAGCCTAGGCAGCGGCTATAGGAGAAGAGGTCAATCCTCAGTCGATGGGCGGTGGCGGCGTCATAGGAGGTCAATCCTTGGTCTTCGGCGGGAGATAGGAGGAGCTCAACCATCGAGGTTGGCGGCGGCGTGATTCGAGCACATCCATCGCGGTCGATGGCGGGATAGTGGAGGTCAAACTACAGGCGGCAGCCGCACTAAGCTTTGCTCCTCGACCCTACTGTCTCGGCATGCCGCCGCATCATGCTTCTCTGTCTGCTGGGTGGAGGTCGCTGTGCGGCTAATTAATTCAGGTATTCTTTTCATGAATGGCTTAATTAAGGTATACAATTCCTAAGGGTAGTGTTGTACTGTTACTTTGCGTGTAAATTGACTGGCCGTTAATTTTTGTCATTGCACGTCTGGATAACAACATGGAGCACCCTCAATAATTATGAAAATAAAACCTTGTGATTTATGCACGCGTCTTTGGGCAGTAGTTAATCCATGTATTAATGTAGTTCGTTTTGTTTTTAATTACCATTCGTCTGGTGCAGATGGAACGATCTCGATGGATGAAGAATCGGAAAACCGCATATTTTATTAGTGGCGTGACAGAGTTCATGAATTTGGCTGAAAGTACAAAGAGGAGAATTGGTGATGCGGATTACATCCTCTGTCCATGTACTGATTGTGCCAATACTGTCAGATTTTGGGTTCCGGTAAACCCTTGAGGTTCGAACATGTGCGCACGAAGATCTCTCTCTCCCTAGCTCGCTCTCGCACCGATCTCAAGGCCTAGCTTGACAAACCCAAAGAACAAGAGACACGAGGGTTTATACTGGTTCGGGCCACCATTGTGGTGTAATACCCTACTCACGTGTGGTGTGGTGGATTGCCTTGTAGGCTAAGGATGAACTAGTACAATGGTCGAACAGCCTCAGGAGGAGAGGTGTTCTTGGGCTTGGTCAGCTAGCCAAGGTTGGGATTCCTCTCTCTATCTCTCTCTATGAGTTGCCCCTTCTATGGTGGTGGTTAGTCCTATTTATAGAGGCCCGGGTCCTCTTCCCAAATATTAGGTGGGAAGAGATCCCACAACGGCCAAGTTTGAAGGGGGGCAACTAGTACAAGCTATCCTGACAAAAGGTGGTCTTGGCCTGCCAAAGGCTCTGGTAGTGACGCTGTCGTGGGCTCCGTGATGACCTCCTTCATGACGTCCTGCTGGTCTTGGTCTTGTTGCACTGATATGGAAACCTTTGCCTGATGCCTCGGGACTCCTCGCCTGTGCTTGCCCCTTTAGCACCAAAGAGGAAACTGGTACTCTGCGCCTGCTGGCGCCCGCCTGGAGCCCGCTGATGTCTACTACACAACCTTCTTCTTGTAGACGTTGTTGGGCCTCCAAGTGCAGAGGTTTGTAGGACAGTAGCAAATTTCCCTCAAGTGGATGACCTAAGGTTTATCAATCCGTGGGAGGCGTAGGATGAAGATGGTCTCTCTCAAACAACCCTGCAACCAAATAACAAAGAGTCTCTTGTGTCCCCAACACACCCAATACAACGGTAAATTGTATAGGTGCACTAGTTCGGCGAAGAGGTGGTGATACAAGTGCAATATGGATGGTAGATATAGGTTTTTGTAATCTAAAATTATAAAAACAGCAAGGTAACTAATGATAAAAGTGAGCATAAACGGTATTGCAATGGTAGGAAACAAGGCCTAAGGTTCATACTTTCACTAGTGTAAGTGCTCTCAACAATAATAACATAACTGAATCATATAACTATCCCTCAACATGCAACAAAGAGTCAAAACAAGGCCTAAGCCACTAATAGCGGAGAACAAACGAAGAGATTATGGTAGGGTACGAAACTACCTCAAAGTTATCCTTTCTGCTCAATCTATTCAAGAGTCCATAGTAAAATAACATGAAGTTATTCTTTCCGTTCAATCTATCATAGAGTTCATACTAGAATAACACCTTAAGACACAAATCAACCAAAATCCTAATGTCACCTAGATACTCCATTGTCACCTCAAGTATCCTTGGGCATGATTATACGATATGCATCACACAATCTCAGATTCATCTATTCAACCAACACAAAGTACTTCAAAGAGTGCCCCAAAGTTTCTACCAGAGAGTCAAGACAAAAACGTGTGCCAACCCCTATGCATAGGTTCATGGGCGGAACCCGCAAGTTGATCACCAAAACATACATCAAGTGGATCACGTGATATCCCATTGTCACCACAGATAAGCACGGCAAGACATACATCAAGTGTTCTCAAATCCTTAAAGACTCAATCCGATAAGATAACTTCAAAGGGAAAACTCAATTCATCACAAGAGAGTAGAGGGGGAGAAACATCATAAGATCCAACTATAATAGCAAAGCTCGCGATACATCAAGATCATGCCATAGAGAGAACACGAGAGAGAGAGAGAGATCAAACACATAGCTACTGGTACATACCCTCAGCCTCAGGATCTTTCCAACACAAGGTGCTTGCCAAAGGATAAAATGAAAAAGGAAAAGGTGAATATCACCTTGACTCTTGCATAAAGTAAAAGACATAAGGTAAAAGATAGGCCCTTCGCAGAGGGAAGCAGAGGTTGTCATGTGCTTTTAGGGTTGGATGCACAAAATCTTAATGCAAAAGAACGTCACTTTATATTGCCACTTGTGATATGAACCTTTATTATGCAGTCCGTCGCTTTTATTACTTCCATATCACACGATCGTATAAAGCTTATTTTGTCCGCACTAATAAGTCATACATATTTAGAGAGCAATTTTTATTTCTTGCAACATGACAACTTACTTGAAGGATCTTACTCAATCCATAGTAGGTATTGTGGACTCTCATGGCAAAAACTGGGTTTAAGGATATTTGGAAGCACAAGTAGTATCTCAACTTGGTGCAAGGAATTTTGGCTAGCATGAGGGGGAAAGGCAAGCTCAACATGTTTGAATGGTCCATGATAATATACTTTAACTGAGATGTGAGAAAACATAACCCATTTCGTTGTCTTCCTTGTCCAACATCAACTCTTTAGCATGTCATACTTAATGAGTGCTCACAATTATAAAAGATGTCCAAGATAGTATATTTATATGTGAAATCTCTCTTCCTTCAATATTCTTTCATGAATTGTTCAAATGACCAATACAATGCTTGATAACCTTCAATAAATTTACAACCTCTACTTCTTAGATGTGAAGTCATTACTCCCCATGGGATAAGCAAATGAAACATATATAATATCAGATTTATGACATTCAACTCATTCAACCATTTACTCATAGGATATAAGTGAAGCACACGAGTAAATGACAAACTACTCCAAAAAGATATAAGTGAAGATCAATGAGTAGCTAAATAATTATGTAACTATGTGAAGACTCTCTCTCATTTAAGAATTTCAGATCTTGGTATTGTATTCAAACAGCAAGCAAAACAAAATAAAATTACATTGCAAGGATAGCACAACTCATGTGAAGAAGCAAAAACTTAAGTTCAACCGATACTAACCGATAGTTGTTGAAGAAGAAAGGTGGGATGCCTACCGGGGCATCCCCAAGCTTAGATGCTTGAGACTTCTTGGAATATTATCTTGGGGTGCCTTGGGCATCCCCAAGCTTGAGCTTTTGTGTATCCTTAATTCCTCAGATTATGGTGTCTCTATTTCTCAAAAACTTCATTCACATAAAACTCAACAAGAATTCGTGAGATAAGTTAGTATAAACCAATGCAAAACCTTATCATTTTCTACTGTAACAAATCATTAAAATTATTATTCAACATTGCATACTAAATGCCTCTGCATATTTAATACTCCTATCCTCAAATAAAATCATTAAAGAAGCAAACATATGCAAACAACGCAAACATAACAGCAATCTGCCAAAACAGTATAGTCTGTAAAGAATGCAAGATTCATCATACTTCCCTAACTCCAAAAATTATGAGAAAAATACTACGCTGTAGAAGATTTATCAGAGCTCAACGCAACAGCGGTAAACTTTCTGTTTTCAAATAGCAACATGTATACTTGCAAAATAAGCATGGTAAAGGCTATCCTTGACATTTTTGTTGAAAATAAAGATGCAAAACATTAATATAAATAACAGCAAGCAAATACTGACAAAATAAAATGACGCTCCAAGCAAAACACATATGATGTGGTGAATAAAAATATAGCTCCAAGTAAAGTTACCGATGAACGAAGACGAAAGAGGGGATGCCATCCGGGGCATCCCCAAGCTTAGGCTCTTGGTTGTCCTTGAATATTGACTTGGGGTGCCTTGGGCATCCCCAAGCTTAGGCTCTTGCCACTCCTTATTCCATAGTCCATCGAATCTTTACCCAAAACCTGAAAACTTCACAACACAAAGCTTAACAGAAAACTCGTAAGCTCCGTTAGTATAAGAAAATAAAACCACCACTTAGGTACTGTAATTAACTCATTCTAAATTCATACTAGTGTAATATCTACTGTATTCCAACTTCTCTATGGTTCATACCTTCCTATACTACTCATAGATTCATCAAAATAAGCAAACAACACACGAAAAACAGAATCTGTCAAAAACAGAAGTCTGTAGCAATCTGTATCAAATGTATACCTCTGGAACTCCAAAAATCCTACCAAATTAGGAAGTCCTAAAAAATTTGTGTACCAATCCAGAGAAAAAAGAATCAGATCAGAAGCACATTTCTGTGAATTATCAAAACTAATTTACTGGGTGCAAAAGTTTCTGATTCTCAGCAGGATCAACACAACTATCACCGTAGGCTATCCTAAAGGTCTTACTTGGCACTTTATTGAAACAAAAGCTATAAAACATGATTACTACAGTAGCATAACCATGTGAACACACAAAAACAGTAAAGGTAAATATTGGGTTGTCTCCCAACAAGCATTTTTCTTTAATGCCTTTCTAGCTAGGCATGATGATGACAATGATGCTCACATAAAAGACAAGAATTGAAACATAACGGGAGCATCATGAAGCATACGACTAGCACATTTAAGCCTAACCCATTTCCTATGCATAGGGATTTGTGAACAGACAACTTATGGGAACAATAATCAACTAACATAGGAAGGCAAAACAAGCATAGCTTCAAGATTTTCAACACATAGAGAGGAAACTTGATATTATTGCAATTCCTACAAGCATATGTTTCTCCCTCATAATAATTTTCAGTAGCATCATGAATTAATTCAACAATATAACTAGCACCTAAAGCATTCTTTTCATGATCTACAAGCATAGAAAATTTACTACTCTCCACATAAGCAAAATCCTTCTCATTCGGAATAGTGGGAGTATCATAAGAGACTTGAATACTATAAATTGTTTCCACATTAAAAGAGTAATGTATAGAAAAAGGGTAATCATAATCATGACAAGTTTTATAAATATAATCATCACTACTTTTTATAGCATAAGTTTTATCACAATAATCATCATAAGTAGCAACTTGGTTCTCATCATAATCGATTGAAACCTCTCCCAAGATAGTGGAATCATCACTAAATAAAGTTGACACTCTTCCAAATCCACTTTCATATTCATCACAATAAAATTCAACAGCCTCCAAAATAGTGGGATCACTACTTCCTAAATTTGACACTCTTCCAAACCCACTTTCATCAATATAATCATCATAGGTAAGAGGCATGCTATCATCATAACAACTTTGCATATCAAAACTTGAGAGGCAAAAAAAATCATCTTCATTGAACGTAGCATCCCCAAGCTTGGGACAAACATTAGTTTCAGCAAATATATTCTCAAATATGTCATCCTCATCAAACATAGCATCCCCAAGCTTGGGCCTTTCCATATCATAAGCATCATGGATATTCAAGGAATTCATACTAACAACATTGCAATCATGCACATCATTCAAAGATTTAATACCAAACGTTTTATAGACTTCTTCTTCTTGCACTTGAGCACAATTTTCCTTTCCATCCTTCTCATGAAAGATATTAAAAAGATGAAGCATGTGAGGCAAACTCAAATCCATTTTTTGTAGTTTTCTTATAGACTAAACTAGTGATAAAACAAGAAACAAAAAGATTCGATTGCAAGATCTAAAGATATACCTTCAAGCACTCACCTCCCCGGCAACGGCGCCAGAAAAGAGCTTGATGTCTACAACACAACCTTCTTCTTGTAGACGTTGTTGGGCCTCGAAGTGCAGAGGTTTGTAGGACAATAGTAAATTTCCCTCAAGTGGATGACCTAAGGTTTATCAATCCGTGGGAGGCGTAGGATGAAGATGGTCTCTCTCAAACAACCCTGCAACCAAATAACAAAGAGTCTCTTGTGTCCCCAACACACCCAATACAACGGTAAATTGTATAGGTGCACTAGTTCGGCGAAGAGATGGTGATACAAGCGTAATATGGATGGTAGATATAGGTTTTTGTAATCTGAAATTATAAAAACAGCAAGGTAACTATTAATAAAAGTGAGCGTAAACGGTATTGCAATGGTATGAAACAAGGCCTAAGGTTCATACTTTCACTAGTGCAAGTTCTCTCAACAATAATAACATAACTGGATCATATAACTATCCCTCAACATGCAACAAAGAGGCACTCCAAAGCCACTAATGGCGGAGAACAAACAAAGAGATTATGGTAGGGTACGAAACTACCTCAAAGTTATCCTTTCTGCTCAATCTATTCAAGAGTCAATAGTAAAATAACACGAAGCTATTCTTTCCGTTCAATCTATCATAGAGTTAATACTAGAATAACACCTTAAGACACAAATCAACCAAAACCCTAATGTCACCGAGATACTCCATTGTCACCTCAAGTATCCATGTGCATGATTATACGATATGCATCACACAATCTCAGATTCATCTATTCAACCAACACAAAGTACTTCAAAGAGTGCCCCAAAGTTTCTACCAGAGAGTCAAGAAGAAAACGTGTGCCAACCCCTATGCATAGGTTCATGGGCGGAACCCGCAAGTTGATCACCAAAACATACATCAAGGAGATCACGTGATATCCCATTGTCACCAAAGATAAGCATGGCAAGACATACATCAAGTGTTCTCAAATCCTTAAAGACTCAATCCGATAAGATAACTTCAAAGGGAAACCCAATTCATCACAAGAGAGTAGAGGGGGAGAAACATCATAATATCCAACTATAATAGCAAAGCTCGCGATACATCAAGATCGTGCCATAGAGAGAACACGAGAGAGAGAGAGAGAGAGAGAGATCAAACACATAGCTATTGGTACATACCCTCAGCCCCGAGGCTGAACTACTCCCTCCTCGTCATGGAGAGCACCGGGATGATGAAGATGGCCACCGGTGAGGGATCCCCCCTCCGGTAGGGTGCCGGAACAGGCTCCCGAGAGGTTTTTGGTGGCTATAGAGGCTTGCAGCAGCGGAACTCCCGATCTATTATGTTCCTCGATGGTTCTAGGGTATATGGGAATATATAGGCGAAAGAGGTCGGTCGGGGGAGCCACGAGGGGCCCACGAGACAGGGGGTGCGCCCCCACCCTCGTGGCCACCTCAAAGCTTCCTTGACTTCAACTCCAAGTCTCCTGGATCGCTTCCGTTCCAAAAGTAATGCTCCCAAAGGTTCCATTCCGTTTGGACTCCGTTTGATATCCCTTTTCTTTGAAACACTGAAATAGGCAAGAAAACAGCAATATGGGCTGGGCCTCCGGTTAGTAGGTTAGTCCCAAAAATAATATAAAAGTGTATAATAAAGCCCATAAACATTCAAAGCAGATAATATAATAGCATGAATGTTTCATAAATTATAGATACGTTGGAGACGTATCACCCGCCCGGCCTTGGTCATCATGGCTCATGTCACGCTCTCCTCATGAGGTGCCTCTTGCATAGATATCTCCGCTCCTCGCGAGCCAGCCTAGCGAGGCTGCCCCTGAGAAGGTATTGCATCGTCCACCTCACGAGGCTTGGCCCCTCGCGAGGGTCTTGAGTGTTTGCTGATGAAGATGGGCCGTACCAGGTCGCTGGATGAGCCACGCACTAGGCCGCAGGCAGGCAAGTCTGTGTACCCCCGTTCCTAGAATGCCAACAGTAGCCTCTGGGACCAAGGCGTGCTCGGACTTGGCTTCAAGGTGAAGCCAAAGGGCAAGTGTGGAGCTCCGCGGGCCCCAATAGCCTGCGGTCTTGATTGACGCGTGGCGATTGACAGGACGTGGGCATCTCCGCTTCCCCATGCTATCTTGGCAACTGGCCGACTTGACGAGTCCCTACATGCAAAAAGACCATTACCTGCGATCGTGGAGGGCAACGGTTGGCGTCCTCATGGCTATAAATGAGGCGACGGACGGAGCCCCCGTTGCCCATCTCTTCCTCCATTCCGCCCACTTCTTCTTCCTCCTCCTTGCTCCACTGCCTTGTAGCGACGCCCATGGCGCCGATACAGAGATTTTCCGCTGTTGAGAAGGGAAAAACCCCTCGTGAAGTGCTGGGGTCACTCCCGCCGAAGAAAAGGCTGGTCTGCTCCCGCGACGCCGTCCTGAGGCAAGAAGTGACGAGACCTTGGTACGAGCGGCCTCCCCCGGCTACCCTCTGCCCTTGTGAGCCCACACGCAAGGCTTCGGAGGGGGAGGCAGCGCCAGCGCCGCTCGCGCCTTGGTCGCGGCGAGCATGCCGTGGCGGTGCGCGCCATCGCCCCACGAGCTCACGTTGAAGGCTCCTCGCGCGAATTCCTGATATGGGAGGCGATGCCTCCGCGCTCTTGGATCCGCTTCCCGCAATTCTTCATTGAGGAGATGCCGCCGAGAGGGCCGCTTGAGCTGTGGTTATAGCACTCTGTCCGACCCCAACAACAGGGGCAGAGGTTGAGGTCGTTTCCCCGTGCAAGATCTTCATGTAGACAAGGCACATCATTAAAATCACATCTATGGCATCACTATTTTGCTCAATCAAAGTAGACAAAGGCACATCATTAAAATTAATAGGAGCACTTTTATTAGCAATCAATTTAATAAGAGCATCAACTTTTTCACTCAAAGAAGGAATTTCTTCAACCGAATTAACTTTTTTACTAGTACGAGTTGTTTCGGTATGCCATTGTGAATAATTTGCCATAATATTCTCAAGCAATTTGGTGGCTTACCCAAAGTAATTTCCATAAAAGTACCACCCATGGCGGAGTCCAAAAGATTTCGAGAAACAATATTCAACTCCGTATAAAAAATTTGTATGATCATCCAAAGATTTAACCCATGAGTTGGGCAATTCCTTAGCATTAATTTCATCCTTTCCCAAGATTGTGCAACATGCTCGTGTTCAAGTTTCTTGAAATTCATGATCTGTGTTCTAAGGGAAATAATTTTCGCGGGAGGAAAATACTTAGTAATAAAGGCATCTTTGCACCTATCCCAAGAATTGACACTATTGCGAGGCAAAGAAGAAAACCAAATTTTTGCATGATCTCGCAAAGAAAACGGGAATAATTTAAACTTCACAATATCATTGTCCACATCTTTTTTCTTTTGCATATCGCATAATTCCACGAATGTGTTAATATGGGATGCGGCATCCTCATTAGGAGCACCGGAAAATTGATCTTTCATAACAAGATTCAGCAAAGCGGCATTAATATCACAAGACTCCACACTGGTGGCGGGAGGAGCAATCGGAGTGCTAAAAAAAGCATTCTTGTTGGTATTGGATAAATCACACAACTTGTTGTTCTCTTGAGTCATCGTGACTACGCAACAAGATTGCACTCAAAAACTGATCTGATGAGAAAATGGCAAACAGAAAAAAGGGCGAATAAAAATGGCAAATTTTTGTGAAGTGGGGAGAGGAAAACGAGAGGCAAATGGAAAATAATGTAAATTGCAAGGAGATGAAATTTGTGATTAGGAACCTGGTAGATGTTGATGACGTCTCCCTGGTAACGGCACCAGAAATTACTTATGATGTGGCTTGAACTATGTTGGTATTTCCCCAAAGAGGAAGGATGATTTAGCACAGCTACGATAGGTATTTCCCTCAGTGATGAGACCAAGGTTATCGAACCAGTAGGAGAACCACGCAACACCACGTAAATAGCTCCTGCACACAAAGAACAAATACTTGCAACCCGGCGTAAGAGAGGGGTTGTCAAACCCTCACGGGTAAAAAGATAGGTAAAATTGTAGTAGATTGGATAAATAGATCTCACGGGAATGCGAGATAAAATAAATAAATAAAATTGCAGCAAGGTATTTTTTATTCTTGGATTAATAGATCTGAAAATAAAAGCAAATAAAAATAGATCACGAAGGAAAATATAATAAAGAAGAGACCCAGGGGCCTTAGATTTCACTAGTGGCTTCTCTCGAGAAAAATAGCATATGGTGGGTAAACAAATTACTATTGGGCAATTGATAGAACTTCAAATAATCATGATGATATCCAGACAATGATCATTATATAGGCATCACGTCCAAGATTAGTAGACCGACTCCTCCCTGTATCTACAACTATTACTCCACACATCAACAACTACCCAGCATGCATCTAGTGTATTAAGTTCATGGAGAAATGGAGTAATGCAATAAGAACGATGACATGATGTAGACAAGATCTATTTATGTAGAAATAGACCCCATCTTGTGATCCTTAATAGCAACGATACATACGTGTCAGTTCCCCTTCTGTCACTAGGATCAAGCACCGTAAGATCGAACCCATCGCAAAGCACCTCTTCCCATGGCACGAAAAACCGATCTAGTTGGCCAAACTAAACCAAAGATTCGAAGAAGAAATACGAGGCTATAAGTAAGCATGCATATAAGAGATCAAAAGACTCAAATAACTTTCATGGATAAAAACATAGATATGATCATAAACTGAAAGTTCATCAAATCCCAACAAACACACCGTAAAAAAGTGTTACATCAAATAGATCTCCAAGAGACCATTGTATTGAGAATCAAAAGAGACACAGGAAGCCATCTAGCTACTAACTACGGAGCTGTAGGTCTACAATGAACTACTCACGCATCATCGGAGAGGCACCAATGAGGATGATGAACCCCTCCGTGATGGTGTCTAGATTGGATCTGGTGGTTCTGGAACTTGCGGCGGCTGGAATTGATTTTCGTCGACTCCTCTAGGGTTTCTAGAATATTGGGGTATTTATAGAGCAAAGAGGTAGTGCGAGAGGCCACCGAGGTGGGCACAACCCACCTGGGCGCGCCTGGGCCCCCAGGCGCGCCCTGGTGGGTTGTGCTCCCCTCAGAACTCCTCTCAAGTATTTTCTTGGCCCAACAGGAGTCTTCTGGTCCAGAAAAAATCCACAAAAAGTTTCGCTGCATTTGGACTCCGTTTGATATTGATTTCCTGTGATGTAAAAAATAAGCAAAAAACAGTGGCACTTGGCACTATGTCAATAGGTTAGTCCCAAAAAATGATATAAAATGATTGTAAAATATCCAAGAATGATAATATAACAGCGTGGAACAATCAAAAATTATAGATACGTTGGATACGTATGAACCAACATGATCAACTTGGTGGGACTGATGTGCTAGGGTTAGAGCAAAACCTCATCTCGATGTGACCGATTGCATGAACTCGGTGAGACCGATTTTAGCAATGAGCAAATAGAGATTTGGTCAAGCAAACTCGGTGGGACCAATTGCTCATTTCAGTGAGACCGAAATAATGACAACAGGCAACAGAGAGTTTGCAAGGCCATCTCGGTGAGACCGAGATACCTATCGGTGAGACCGCATTGATTAGGGTTTCTGGCAGTGGCTATGTCAAAGGAACTCGGTGGCGTCGGATAGATCAAATCGGTGGGGCCGAGTTTGACTTTAGGTTTTGGACATATTTGGAATTGAGAAAGTGGTTGAGGGCTTTGGAGCATATCACTAAGCACTTTGAGTAAGTAGACATTAAGCAACACCTCAACCCCTTTTAATATAATTGGATTTTCCTATGGACTCAATGTGATCTTGGACCACTGAAATAGAAATGAAGAGTCTTGAGCTTTTGCTAATCTTTGTCCTTAGCATCTTGAAGGGGTTCCACATCCTCTTGTCCATTCCACGCCATTGTTGAACTCATCTGAAATATACTAGATAAAAGTATTAGTACAACAAGACATATGTTGACATTAATTACCAAAATAACCAAGGGAGCACTTGTGCTTTCATGGGGTGATCCCTGAAGTCGAAGGTGATATCGGTCTCGGGCACCACCCTGCCTGGAGGAGCCCCCTGCCGCAGCTGGGCGGCCCACACCTGCCAGAAGAGGTGCTTGACATGGCGGCTTGAGGTCGGCGCCAGTGAACCACCGGGGATGGTGATACGTCCATTTTGCATCATGCTTTTATATCAATATTTATTGCATTATGGGCTGTTATTACACGTTATGTCACAATACTTATGGCTATTCTCTCTTATTTTACAAGGTTTATTATGAAGAGGGAGAATGCTGGCAGCTAGGATTCTGGCTGGAAAAGGAGCAAATATTGGAAACCTATTCTGCACAGCTCCAAAAGTCCTGAAACTCCATGAAAGTCATCTTTGGAATTAATAAGAATTATTGAGCAAAGAAAGTACCAGAGGGGGCCCACACCCTAGCCACGAGGGTGGGGCGCCCCCCCCCCCCCCTACTGGGCGTGCCCCCTGTCTCCTGGGCCCCTTGTTGGCCCTCTGGTGCCCATCTTCTGCTATATGAAGGCTTTTATCCTGGAAGAAATCATAAGCAAGCTTACGGGACGAAACTCCGCCGCCACGAGGGGGAACCGATGTAGGGCTCCGGCGGAGCTGTTCTTCGGGGAAACTTCCCTCCGGGAGGGGGAAATCATCACCATCGTCATCACCAACGATCCTCTCATGGGAGGGGGTCAATCTCCATCAACATCTTCATCAGCACCATCTCGACTCAAAACCCTAGTTCATCTCTTGTATCCAATCTTGTATCAAAACCACAAATTGGTACCTGTGGGTTGCTAGTAGTGTTGATTACTCCTTGTAGTTGATGCTAATTGGTTTATCTGGTGGAAGATCATATGTTCAGATCCTTAATGCATATTAATACTCCTCTGATCATGAACATGAATATGCTTTGTGAGTAGTTACGTTTGTTCCTGAGGACATGGGTGAAGTCTTGCTATTAGTAGTCGTGTGAATTTGGTATTCGTTCGATATTTTGATGAGATGTATGTTGTCTCTCCTCTTGTGGTGTTATGTGAACGTCGACTACATGACACTTCACCATTATTTGGGCCTAGAGGAAGGCATTGGGAAGTAATAAGTAGATGATGGGTTGCTAGAGTGACAGAAGCTTAAACCCTAGTTTATGTGTTGCTTCGTAAGGGGCTGATTTGGATCCACTAGTTTCATGCTATGGTTAGGTTTACCTTAATACTTGTTTTGTAGTTTCAGATGCTTGCAATAGGGGTTAATCATAAGTGGGATGCTTGTCCAAGAAAGGGTAGTACCCAAGCACCGGTCCACCCACATATCAAATTATCAAAGTACCGAACGCAAATCATATGAGCGTGATGAAAACTAGCTTGACGATAATTCCCATATGTCCTCGGGAGCGCTTTTCTCATTATAAGAAATTGTCCAGGCTTGTCCTTTGCTACAAAAAGGATTGGGCCATGTTGCTGCACTTTATTTACTTTCCTTGCTTGTTGCCCGTTACAAATTATCTTATCACAAAACTATCTATTACCTACAATTTCAGTGCTTACAGAGAATACCTTACTGAAAACCCCTTGTCATTTCCTTCTGCTCCTCGTTGGGTTCGCCACACTTACTTATCAAAAGGACTATGATAGATCCCCTATACTTGTGGGTCATCAAGACTCTTTTCTGGCACCGTTGCCGGGGAGTGAAGCGCCTTTGGTGAGTGGAACTTGGTAAGGAAACATTTATATAGTGTGCTGAAATGTTCTGTCACTTGTTACTATGGAAACTAATCCTTTGAGGGGCTTGTTCGGGGCATCTTCGCCCTGACCAGTAGAGCAAAGAGTTGCTCCTCAACCTACTGAAACTACTGAAAATGTTTACTTTGAGATTCCTTCGGGTATGATAGAGAAACTGCTAGCTAATCCCTTTGCAGGAGATGGAACATTGCATCCCGATTTACACCTTATCTTTGTGGATGAAGTTTGTGGATTATTTAAGCTTGCAGGTATTCCCGATGATGTTGTTAAGAGTAAGGTCTTCCCTTTATCTCTGAAGGGATATGCATTGACATGGTATAGGCTATGTGATGATACAGGATCTTGGAACTATAAACGATTGAAGTTGGAATTTCACCAGAAGTTCTATCCTATGCATCTTGTTCATCGTGATCGTAATTACATATATAATTTCTGGCCTCGTGAAGGAGAAATCATCGCTCAAGCTTGGGGGAGGCTTAATTCAATGTTATATTCATTCCCCAATCATGAGCTCTCAAGAGAAATGATTATTCAAAAAATTTATGCTCGGCTTTCTCCCAATGATCGCACCATGCTTGATACTTTCTGTGCTGGTTCTTATATGCTGAAGACTACTGAATTCAAGTGGGACTTACTGGAAAGAATTAAACACGACTCTGAAGATTGGGGTTCTGACGATGGTAAGGAGTCAGGTATGACACCTAAGTTTGATTGTATTAAATCTTTTATGGATACCGATGCTTTTCGTGGATTTAGCGCTAAATATGGACTTGACTCTGAGATAGTAGCTTCTTTTTGTGAATCTTTTGCTGCTCACGTTGATCTCCCTAAGGAGAAGTGGTTTAAATATAATCCTCACACTGAAGTAAAAGTAGTTGCACCTGTTACAGCTGAAGAAAAGACTATCAATTATAATGATCCTATTGTTCCTACTACTTATGTTGAGAAACCACCTTTCCCTATTAGAATAAAGGATCATGCCAAAGCTTCAATTGTGGTTCATAAGAGTAATACTAGAACATATACACCTCCTGAGCAAATTAAAATTGAACCTAGTATTGCTATGGTTAAAGATCTCTTGGATGATAATATAGATGGGCATGTTATTTACTTCTGTGGTGAAACTGCTAATATTGCTAGACCCGATACTAAGATACATAGACCTTTTGTAGGCATGCCTATTATTTCTGTTAAAATAAGAGATCATTGTTATCATGGTTTATGTGATATGGGTGCTAGCGCTAGTGCAATACCTATTTCTTTATATAATGAAATTATGCATGATATTGCACCCGCTGAGTTAGAAGAGATTGATGTTACTATTAAGCTTGCCAATAGAGATACTATTACACCATTTGGGATTGTTAGAGATGTTGAAGTCTTGTGTGGGAAAGTTAAATATCCTGCTGATTTTCTTGTTCTTGGTTCGCCACAAGATAGCTCTTGTCCCATTATATTTGGTATACCCTTCTTGAATACTGTTAATGCTAAGATTGATTGTGAAAAGGATGTTGTTACAATTGGCTTGGGGGATATGAAACATGAGTTTAACTTTGCTAAGATTCGTAGACAACCCCATGATAAAGAATTACCTAGTAAGGATGAAATTATTGGTCTTACTTCTATTGTCGTGCCTCCTACTAATCCGTTAGAACAATATTTGCTAGACCATGAAAATGATATGTTTATGAATGAAAGAAGGGAAATAGATGAAGTATTCCTTAAACAGGGTCCTATTCTGAAACACAATTTGCATGTTGAAATCCTAGGGGATCCTCCTCCACCCAAGGGTGATCCCGTGTTTGAGCTCAAACCTTTACCTGATAATCTTAAATATGCTTATCTTGATGAAAAGAAGATATATTCGGTTATTATTAGTGCTAACCTTTCAGAGCAAGAAGAGGAAAGATTATTGAAAACTTTGAAGAAGCACCATGCTGCCATTGGATATACTCTGGATGATCTTAAGGGCATTAGTCCCACTCTATGCCAACATAAAATTAAATTGGACGAAGGCTCCAAACCAGTTAGAGATCCTCAACGGTGGTTAAATCCTAAGATGAAAGAAGTGGTAAGAAAGAAGATACTAAAGCTCCTTGAGGCAGGTATAATTTATCCCGTTGCTGATAGTGATTGGGTATGTCCTGTCCATTGCGTCCCTAAGAATGGAGGTATTACTATCGTTCCTAATGATAAAGATGAATTGATCCCGCAAAGAATTATTACAGGTTATAGGATGGTAATTGATTTCCATAAATTAAATAAAGCTACTAAAAAATATCATTACCCTTTACCTTTTATTGATTAAATGCTAGAAAGACTATCCAAACATAAACATTTCTGCTTTCTAGATGGTTATTCTGGTTTCTCTCAAATACCTGTGTCGGCGGAGGATCAATCAAAAACTACTTTTACTTGCCCTTTCGGTACTTTTGTTTATAGACGTATGCCTTTTGGTTTATGTAATGCACCTGCTACCTTTCAAAGATGCATGATGGCTATATTCTCTGACTTGTGTGAAAAGATTTGTGAGGTATTCGTGGATGACTTTTCCATTTATGGATCCTCTTTTGATGATTGCTTGAGCAACCTTGATCGAGTTTTGCAGAGATGTGAAGACACTAAGCTTGTCTTGAATTGGGAAAAGTGCCACTTTATGGTTAATGAAGGCATTGTCTTAGGGCATAAGATTTCTGAGAGAGGTATTTAAGTTGACAAAGCTAAAGTTCATGCTATTGAAAAGATGCCATGTCCCAAGGACATTAAAGGTATAAGAAGTTTGCTTGGTCATGCCGGTTTTTATAGGAGGTTCATTAAGGACTTTTCTAAAATCTCTAGGCCTCTGACTAATTTATTGCAAAATATATTCCTTTTGTCTTTGATGATGATTGTGTAGAAGCATTTGAAATACTTAAGAAAGCTTTGATCACTGCACCTATTGTTCAGCCACCTGATTGAAATTTACCCTTTGAAATTATGTGTGATGCTAGTGATTATGTTGTAGGTGCTATTCTAGGGCAAATAGTTGATAAGAAATTAAATGTTATCCAGTATGCTAGTAGAACTCTTGATACTGCCCAGAGAAATTATGCTACTACTGAAAAAGAATTCTTAGCAGTTGTATTTGTTTGTGATAAGTTTAGACCTTATATTGTTGATTCTAAAGTTACTATTCACACTGATCATGCTGCTATTAAATATCTTATGGAAAAGAAAGATGCTAAGCCTAGACTTATTAGATGGGTTCTCTTGCTCCAAGAATTTGATTTGCATATTATTGATAGAAAGGGAGCTGAGAACCCCGTTGCAGACAACTTGTCTAGGTTAGAGAATGTTCTTGATGACCCACTACCTATTGATGATAGCTTTCCTGATGAACAATTAGCTGTAACATCCCAAATTTTCAATTTGAAATGTTATACATTAGATCATCATTGCATATCATATTTTATTGCATTTTTGCTTGACCCTAGAAATTTCACGCAACTCAAGGACCCATGGAGAGAGTTGGGGATTTCGTTATTTTCATATTTGAGTTTTCTCAAACTTTGAAAATAGGATCATTTGATTTTAATTATTTTATCTTCGAATATTTCTATAATAAAAATAAGAGAGAGGGAATAAAATGACTTTCCCAAAATAAAGAAATATTGCAGATTTAATAATAAAATCAAATAAGATTTTATTTTGGAGTTTTATTGCTATTTTATTTGAATTAGGAAAAATACGCATTTTTCAAAAATGCATTTTAGGCCCAACTAAATGTTCATCTTGTCCGGCTTATTTTTAGAGGACGAGGAAAAATTATTTTGGGATTTGTGGCGTTTGTTTAGTATTTCTTTTCTTTCTTTTACTGCACGACCGGGTTTTTAAAAAAAAAAAGAGAAACCGACTCCGGGCCGTACCCGAGCGGTACTCCGCCCGGGGGGCCTTTATAAGCCGCGCCGCCCCGCCGCCCAAAGCCCACATCGCGAGCCCAGCCCGCCGCCGCCAAAACCCTAGCT
>NC_041391.1:427965427-427992442 GCF_002162155.2 Triticum dicoccoides | reverse complement strand
GCCCCGCGCCGCCGGTTGCCGCCGACGCCGCTCTGCCCACCGTCGCCCTGCCGCCCCGCGCCGCCACCACCGGAGCCGCCGGACCCCGCCGCCTCGCCGGAGACCTCGTCGGAACCGAGGTAGCCGCCGCCGGTTTTTTTATAAAAACCGATCGTTTTTAAGAACCCTAGATCCTTTTTTTAGATCGGTTCGTCAGTTTTCTCGGTTTATTTATTTAACGGACGTTCATCCGTACGTTCATTTTAATGAAAGGTTTTTGTCGTTTAGTCGCAGACAGCGAACGTTCATTCGTTAGCCTGTTCGTTTGTTTTTCTTTTTCTCGGATTTTCCGTGATTATTTTCGATCGCGATTTCTCATCCGATTTTTTTAGTATAACTTTTCGCTCGTTTATCGGAATCAGGCGATTCAAGCGCCTAGAGTTTCATCTCGAAACCCTCTTTCCATTTAACCAACTCAAACAAGTTTTCGCTACTGTAAAATTTGACTTAGATCCAGATTACTAATTGAAGCTTGTTTCTTTCGCCGTTTTGACTTTCGTTGCTTCGTTTGATTTGATTCTTTTTGCAAACCGGAGTTCTTAAGTCGAAGTTTATGGTTAGATCTCTTATTTGAGTTTTACGCGTGCATTAGATGAGTGCTTATTGTATTTGTTTGTTTGCGATAGAGTACCCGGAGTGCGCCACTTGCTACTAAGAGTCTCTAGGTTTCACGGATCATCAGCAAAGCAAGTAACACTTTGATCATACCTCTGTACTGCCCATTTTTATTGCATTAGATCTATCCTCAAACAATTGCATGATTAGGATCTGATTTAATATGTGGGTTTTGGGAAGTAGATGAGGTAGTAACTATTACCTGTTTATTATCAAACCTTTGGGAGTTACTTCTACGTTTGCTTATATTGCTATGCTATGCTAGTAGACGTGGATTGGGTGAGTGTATCCATGAGATGTGAGATTGTTAATTTATGGTTTACTTAAGGTGACAACTTAAATTCACATCTGGGTGAATTGAGGCACCCGGGGAACCAAGTGTTGCCTGTATTTTTGGAAATCCTGGGGTACCGTGTGATTCTCCTATGGACCGCCACTCGGGCTCAAGGGATCATAAGATTATTCATGCTAGAAACTTCCGTGTGTAGCCGTGAGCTACTATGGGCTCTAGCATAGTTGAGTATGTTGTGTGACCTCTTTTAGTGGTAGACTAGCAGATGTAGGGGATGTAGGTTGTACTGTCTACCCAGAGTAAAGAGTTAATGCTTCTAAAAGACTGTGTCTCGGTCATCCGTTTCTCAAACACCATGTAGTGCGAGAATTCCAACGGAGGGGATCGAGTCTTGTGGGGAAAAGTGCGCAAACCTCTGCAGAGTGTACGGACTAATCATGGTTAGCCGTGTCCCCGGTTATGGACGTTTTGAGTATCTAGTATCTGGATTATCATGTGAATCTCATCATGTTACTTAATTTAAATTTGATTGGGTTAATGATGATGCTTAATTGGGATTGAGTTGGAGGAACTTTCTCAATGTTTAACAACCACCATGATAGTTAAATAAAATTTATTCCTTTACTGTAGGGAAAAACTGGCTTTATGCAAAACTGTAACCATAGAGCTTTCCACCAGCCATATATGCATGTAGTGATAGCATTATTCTGTTCATTATTCTCTATGTGTTACATTGCCAGCATATTCCATGTGCTGACCCGTTTTCGGGCTGCAACGTTCATGTTGCAGACTTTTCAGACAACGAGTAAGGTGCCTTAGGTCGTGATCTTATACTCAGTGATGCCGTTGGAGTTGATGGACTCGTTTTATCTTCCAAGCCTTCCGCTGTTATCGTTTTTAGATGGCCTTAAGCCATATTTATTGTAATAAGTTCTCTTTTGAGACATTCGATGTAATAAGTGTGTGATTGCTACTTTGTTATAAATCCTTCAAGTACTGTGCGTGTCAGCATTACCGATCCAGGGATGACACTGATGCACAGAGATCAGACTGTTTGAGGTCTGGTGGCTACAAGATGGTATCAGAGCACAGGCTGACTGTAGGACACGACCACTAAGCTAAAGCCCTAGATCACTACTCTCTTCTCATTTCTGACTCCTCATCTTTTCTACTCTATTAGGATGGCGGATGGAAGGAACAAGTTCATGCAATCGGATGAAGATACACCTTTTGGACGCCACTTGAAGGAAGTCACTAGATACCTGAACATCGGAGTACCAAGCTTCACCGAGACCTACATCGCCACTTTACCAGAAGAGGAACGTTGGATGATTCAAGTTCAAGTTCCAGGAAGGACGTTCAAGCGAGTCACTGAGCCCATAGAGTTTTCCTTTGATGCACCAACCTGGAGTCTAGGAAAGATCATGGCAGCCCACATCACCATGGGACGCATTGGAGAAGTTTACCACAAGGATCTTAAGGATACCATTTACCAGATTTGTGGGCGCCGAGATGAGCAATGGGAGATGATCAGCACCAGGAAGGATAGATCAATTGCAGCTTTCACCCAGGAGTTAAACCAGCACATTCGTTGCCAGGAGAACTAGATGTGCGCAGGCATGATAGATCTGAAGAAGGCATTGACCAAGATTACGGAGCTGGAAGAAGAACTCAAGTCTACACGTGATGGATATGAGGAGGAAATGATGACTCTTGTGGAGAAGAATGATGATCTGAAGAAGAAGCTAAAAGTATTTATGGGATTCCCTGCGACTGGAGGAGAAGACAATGATTGCACTTGCCCGGAGAACTACATCATCATCGACGATACCGACTCGGACCCCGATGATAGCGATGATGACTTTGTAGTTGAAGCTGGAGCAGATATCATGGAGTCTTCGATCGATCAATTTTTCTAGTCGACAACCATAATAGTAGTAGTATACCCCCCATGTATATAGTATAGTCTGAGCACTTTTGTAACGATAGTTAGACCATTGTATGCCCTTGTTTGAATTGATTGAAGTGATATTGTTTGTGTTTGTCTCATGTGCATATGGGTAGTGTTTTTCACTGTGGACCTCATTCTATTCTGTATTCTCATCTTTTCTAAACCCTCAGATGCCTCCGAGACGTGACAATGGATTTGCTTTCCCACCGGAGCTCACTCAGTTGATCCAGCAGTAGAATGCATTGATGCAGATGCTAGTCCAGAATCAGAATTAGGGGAACAACAACAACAACAACAATAACCCACCCCCACCACCACCTGTTGATCACTTAGCCCGTTTCTTGAGGCTAAATCCGCTGATGTTCTCCAGTAGCACCGAGCCGATAGTTGCAGATGATTGGCTCCGCAAGATGGGAAGGGAGTTGACCACTGCAGGATGCACAGATGCGGAGAAGGTGCGTTTTGCCGCACATCAGCTTGATGGACCCGTAGCATCATGGTGGGAAAATTTCACAGCCACTTATCCTATCGACACTGTCACATGGGACCAGTTTCGGTAGGCTTTCCGTACTGCCCATGTTTCAGCAAGAGCTATGGCCATGAAGAAGCGTGAGTTTCGCAACTTTGGCCAAGGAGGGCGCACACTTGGCCAGTATGTGGATGATTTTAGTAAGCTAGCACGTTATGCCCCAGATGACGTTGCTACGGATGCTGCTAAGTGAGACGTCTCCAATGTATCTACTTTTCCAAACACTTTTGCCCTTGTTTTGGACTCTAATTTGCATGATTTGAACGAAACTAACCCGGACTGATGTTGTTTTATGTGTAGAAAAGAAAAGTTCTCGGAATGACCTGAAAATCCACGAATTAATAAGAATTTATGGGCGAAAGAAATACACCAGGGGGGCCAGGGCCTATCCACAAGACAGGGGGCACGCCCCCCCCCATAGGGCGCACCCCCCTATCTCGTGGGCCCCCTGGACCTCCACCGACCTCAACTCAAACTCCATATATTCACGTTCGGGGAGAAAAAAATCAAAGAGAAAGTTTCATTGCGTTTTACGACACAGAGCCGCCGCCAAGCCCTAATCTCTCTCGGGAGGGCTGATCTGGAGTCCGTTCGGGGTTCCGGAGAGGGGGATTCGTCGCCGTCGTCATCATCAACCATCCTCCATCACCAATTTCATGATGCTCACCGCCGTGCGTGAGTAATTCCATCGTAGGCTTGCTGGACGGTGATGGGTTGGATGAGATTTACCATGTAATCAAGTTAGTTTTGTTAGGGTTTGATCCCTAGTATCCACTATGTTCTGAGATTGATGTTGCTATGACTTTGCTATGCTTAATGCTTGTCACTAGGGCCCGAGTGCCATGATTTCAGATCTGAACCTATTATGTTTTCAGGAATATATATGTGTTCTTGATCCTATCTTGCAAGTCTATAGTCACCTATTATGTGTTATGATCCGACAACCCCGAAGTGACAATAATCGGGATACTTCTCGGTGATGACCGTAGTTTGAGGAGTTCATGTATTCACTATGTGCTAATGCTTTGTTCCGGTTCTCTATTAAAAGGAGGCCTTAATATCCCTTAGTTTCCACTAGGACCCCGCTTGCATGGGAGGGTAGGACAAAAGATGTCATGCAAGTTCTTTTCCATAAGCACGTATGACTATTTACGGAATACAGGCCTACATTACATTGATGAATTGGAGCTAGTTCTATATCACCCTATGTTATAACTATTACATGAGGAATTGCATCCGGCATAATTATCCATCACTGATCCATTGCCTACGAGCTTTTCACATATTGTTCTTCGCTTAATTACTTTTCCGTTGCTACTGTTACAACTACTACAAAAACCCAAAAACAATTATCTTTACGTTTGCCACCGTTACCTTTATTATCATACCACTTTTGCTACTAAATACTTTGATGTAGATACTAAGTTATCCAGGTGTGGTTGAATTGACAACTCAACTGCTAATACTCAAGAATATTATTTGGCTCCCCTTGTGTCGAATCAATAAATTTGGGTTGAATACTTTACCCTTGAAAGCTGTTGCGATCCCCTACACTTGTGGGTTATCAAGACTAATATCTGGCGCTGTTGCCGGGGAGCATAGCTCTATTCTCTAAGTCACTTGGGATTTATATCTGTTGATCACTATGAAGAACTTGAAAGACAATCGAACTACTATTTTTCCCTCAACTATGAGGGGAGGTAAGGAACTGCCATCTAGCTCTACACTAGATTCTCCTTCTGTTATTAGTAATCTTGCGACACATAAACCTGCTACTGCTATGAATTCTGATATGTCACATGTTATTGATGATGCCACTTCTGCTATGCATGATGAAACTACTTTTGTGCTTGATACTACTTTGCCATTAGGTGAATTTCTTGATGAACAACTTGCTAGAGTTAGGGGAATGAAAATACTGAAGAACCTATTATTGATGATAGTGATGATGAAGGTTCTCCCAATGATTATGTATTACCTGTTGTTCCTAAGGGTTATGTTATGAATGAAGAAGCTGCTAGGAAAATCTTTGCTTGCAATGATAGATATGATCTTAAGAAATTATTAGCTAAATGGAAGCAGCAGTCTCTTAATGCTAGAATGAAACCTGACCCTGCTTTTGCTACTTCACCTATCTGTGTTACTGATAAGGATTATGAATTCTCTGTTGATCCTGAGATTATTACTTTAGTTGAATCTGATCCTTTTTATGGCCTTGAATCTGAAACTGTTGTGGCACATCTTACCAAGTTGAATGATATAGCTACCCTGTTTACTAATGATGAGAAGTCTCGCTATTATTATATCCTTAAGATATTTCCGTTCTCATTAAAGGGTGATGCTAAGACTTGGTATAATTCTCTTACTCCTGGTTGAGTGCATAGTCCCCAGGATATGATTTATTACTTCTCTGCTAAATATTTCCCTGCTTATAAGAAACAAGCTGCCTTGCGGGAAATATATAATTTTGTGCAAATCAAAGAAGAGAGTCTCCCACAAGCTTGGGGGAGGCTTCTCCGGTTACTTAATGCTTTGCCTGATCATCCTCTTAAGAAAAATGAAATACTTGATATCTTTTATAATGGACTAACCGATGCTTCCAAGGACTACTTGGATAGTTGTGCTGGTTGTGTTTTCAGGGAAAGAACAGTCGATGAAGCTGAAATACTATTGAATAATATGTTGACTAATGAAAATAATTGGACTCTTCCCGAGCCAATTCCTGAAGTAATTCCTGAACCAATTGAGCCAACTCCTGAGCCTATTCCTAAACCCACTCCGAAGAAGAGAGGTGTTTTATTTCTCAGTCCTAAAGATATGCAAGAGGCAAAGAAACCAATGAAAGAAAAAGGTATGAAAGCTGAAGATGTTAAGAATTTACCTCCTATTGAAGAAATACATGGTCTTAATATACCGCTTGAAGAACCACATTGTCCTGATAACCCGACACAGGTAGTAAAGGTAAATTCTCTCTATAGATATGATAAAGTTGAAATTCCCTCTACTAAATTTCATAGCCCATGCTTAGATGAATTTGACGACTTTATGGCTAGAAAAGAAAGTTTTAATGCTTATGTTGGTAGAGAGTTAAAGAATAATGCTTTCAAGATAGGACGTGAAAGTGATAATCTGGCTAGAGTTAAAGATGAACTTCACCTTGTTAGCAAATATGCTTCTATGGTTGCTACTCAAGCTGAGCAAGTACTCAAAGCTCAAAATGATTTGCTTGATGAATTAAATAATAAAAATGACTTTGCTATTAGAGTGGCTACTAGAACTGGTAGAATGACTTAGGAACCTTTGTATCCTGAAGGCCACCCTAAGAGAATCAAGCAGGATTCTCAGAGAAATAATTTAGAGGCACCTAGTTCTTCTAAAAAGAAGAAAAAGAAAGATGATAGGACTTTGCATGCTTCTAGTGAATCTGCACACCTAAGAATCCCAATGATATTTCCATCTCTGATGTTGAAACTCAATCAGGTGATGAACATGAACCTAGTGATAATGTTCATGTTGATGCTCGACCTAACAAAAACAATGAAGTAGAGATTGAACCTGCTGTTGATCTTGATAACCCACAATCAAAGAATCAACGTTATGATAAGAGAGATTTTGTTGCTAGGAAGGACGGTAGAGAAAGAGAACCATGGGTTCAGAAACCCATGCCCTTTCCTCCTAAACCATCCACGTCAAAGGATGATGAGGATTCTGAGCACTTTGCTGAAATGATTAGACCTATTTTCTTACGTATGCGCTTAACTGATATGCTCAAAGTAAATCCTTATGCTAAGTATATGAAGGATATCACCACAAATAAAGAAAGATACCGGAATCTGAAATTTCCACCATGCTTGCTAATTACACTTTTAAGGGTGGAATACCAAAGAAACTTGGAGATCCGGGTGTGCCAACTATACCATGCTCCATTAACAGAAATTATGTTAGAACTGCTTTATGTGATCTTGGAGCCGGTGTTAGTGTTATACCTCTCTCTTTATATCGTAGACTTGAATTGAATAAGTTAACACCTATTGAAATTTCTTTGCAAATGGCTGATAAATCAACTGCTATACCAGTCGGTATTTGTGAGGACGTGCCTGTTGTGGTGGCAAATGTCACTATCTTAACGGACTTTGTTATTCTTGATATTCCCGAGGAAGATAGTATGTCTATTATCCTTGGTAGACCTTCTCTTAATACTGCAGGAGATGTTATTGATTGCAACAAAGGCAATATCACTTTTGATGTTAATGGTAATGAGCATACGGTACACTTTCCGAGGAAACAATCTCAAGTTCATAGCATCAATTCTATTGGACAAGTTCCAACTATTATTATTGGAGGTTTTGAATTTCCTCTCCCTACTGTCAAGAAAAAGTATGATATTCTTATTGTTGGGGATTTTCATATCCCCGTTGAGGTAACTTAGTGTTATTCGAAATTTCTCCGGTTTCGTGTTATTCGGAATGAGTTTAGTAACAAGACTTGATCAACCTTGTTACTGGATTCATTTTGATGATCACGAGATGGATGAAACTAGAAGGCACAACCTTCTGTACCCACTTTTTATTTTCTGTTATTTAGAATAAATAAAGCAAAAATAGTATTATCTGTCTGTTTTCTGAATTATCCGTGCAATAAAAAAATAGTCCGAAAATAAATGTGCTCCAAATGCCCTGCAAATTTAGTATGATTTTTTCTGGAATATTTGAGGATTTTAGGCACTGAAAACAATGCAGGAGGGGCAAGCACCAGGCCACGAGAGTTGAGGGCGCCCCCCCCCATAGGGCGCGCCCCCCTGTCTCGTGGGCCCCTGGTGCCCCCCCTCCACTTATGCCAGCACCCACACACTTCATCTTCTATCCAAAAAAGTCCCCATCTAGCTCAAGCACGAGTTCTAGCTCGTTTTGCTGCGATTTTCGATCTCCTTGCTCAAAGCTCCATTCACAAAACTGCTTTGGGAGATTGTTGCTTGGTATGTGACTCCTCCATTGGTCCAATTAGTTTTTGTTCTAGTTCTTTATTCATTGCAAATTTTTGCTGCATAGGTGACCATGTTCTTGAGCTTGCATGTTAAATTTCTGAGGTCCCAAGCAATTCCAATGCATGATATAGGCTCTAGGCACTTGTAGGAGTAGTCGCTACCAATCTTGTTTAGTTTTATTCACTTTTATTTTGAAGTTACTAAAATTCCAGAAGTTTTCAGAAAATGTTGAGGAAACTTTTGAGAGGCTCTTCTAGCCAAAGCTCTCAGGAAAAACAAGCCAAAGAGAAGGAAAAAGCCAAGTATAATCTCCCTCGCTTAGCGGAAGTACGGTCGTGTGAATGGCCGTGCGAGGATTTCTTGAAAGAAGCTAGAATTCATGAAGACTTTTATGCTTTAATCGGGACTGCAGGCCTCACCGTCATCAACAACCGAATCGATCAGTATCTCTTACTTACCAATACTTTCGTGCAAAACTTTTATTATTATCCTAAGAAGTCACCGCCTACAGTATCATTTCATTTATATGATGAATTCAAAGAAATGTCTTTACGTCATTTTTGCACGGTATGTAGGATACCTTATGAGGGAGAATTAGAGGAACCCCATCGTGAAGATGTGGGTGGCTTCGTTAATACTATTGCTGTAGAGGAGCCAAAGAAGGGCTCTGAGGCAAAAGTCTCTAGCATACACTTTCCTGTTTTACGCTACTTTGCCATATTTGCTAGTAGATGCTTGATTGGTCGTGGAAATAGTGGAAACCTTAGTGTTCCTGATATTATCATTCTTCAACATGCCTTGCTTGGAGACAATACTTTTAGTATGGGTGCCGTTGTTGCTAAGCGGCTAGCCCTGAATCGTACAAAAGGTCCCATATTTGGAGGTATCTATGTTGCACGTCTTGCTAAATATTTTCAGATACCCATTAGGCATCATGAGAAGGAGGAGATAAAATTGCCTCCTCATATTTTAGATTACAAGAGCATGGTAGCTAATAACCCACAAGTATAGGGGATCGCAACAGTTTTCGAGGGTAGAGTATTCAACCCAAATTTATTGATTCGACACAAGGGGAGCCAAAGAATATTCTCAAGTATTAGCAGCTGAGTTGTCAATTCAACCACACCTAGAAACTTAGTATCTGCAGCAAAGTGTTTAGTAGCAAAGTAATATGATAGTGGTGGTAACAGTAACAAAAGTAAAGACAGGAAAAATAATGTTTTTGGTATTTTGTAGTGATTGTAACAGTAGCAATGGAAAAGTAAATAAGCGTAAACCAGTATATGGAAAGCTCGTAGGCACCAGATTAGCGATGGATAATTATGCCGGATGTGGTTCATCATGTAACAGTCATAACATAGGGTGACACAGAACTAGCTCCAGTTCATCAATGTAATGTAGGCATGTATTCCGTATATAGTCATACATGCTTATGGAAAAGAACTTGCATGACATCTTTTGTCCTACCCTCCCGTGGCAGCGAGGTCCTATTGGAAACTAAGGGATATTAAGGCCTCCTTTTAATAGAGAACCGGAACAAAGCATTAGCACATAGTGAATACATGAACTCCTCAAACTATTGTCATCACCGGGAGTGGTCCCGATTATTGTCACTTCGGGGTTGCCAGATCATAACACATAGTAGGTGACTATAGACTTGCAAGATAGGATCTAGAACACACATATATTCATGAAAACATAATAGGTTCAGATCTAAAATCATGGCACTCGGGCCCTAGTGACAAGCATTAAGCATAACAAAGTCATAGCAACATCAATCTTAGAACATAATGGATACTAGGGATCAAACCCTAACAAAACTAACTCGATTACATGATAAATCTCATCCAACCCATCACCGTCCAGCAAGCCTACGATGCAATTACTCACGCACGGCGGTGAGCATCATGAAATTGGTGATGGAGGATGGTTGATGATTACGACGGCGACGAATCCCCCTCTCCAGAGCCCCAAACGGACTCTAGATCAGCCCTCCCGAGAGGGATTAGGGCTTGGCGGCAGCTCCGTATCGTAAAATGCGATGAAACTTTCTCTCTGATTTTTTTATCCCCGAAATCAAATATATGGACTTGGAGTTGGCGTCGGAGGGCCACCAGGGGGCCCACGAGGTAGGGGGCGCGCCCAGGGGGGAGGGGCGCGCCCCCCACCCTCGTGAACAGGGTGTGGGCCCCCTGGCCTTCATCTTTGGCGAGGATTTTTTATTAATTATTCTAAGATATTTCGTGGAGTTTCAGGTCATTCCGAGAACTTTTGTTTTCTGCACATAAAACAACACCATGGCAGTTCTGCTGAAAACAGCGTCAGTCCGGGTTAGTTCCATTCAAATCATACAAGTTAGAGTCCAAAACAAGGGCAAAAGTGTTTGGAAAAGTAGATACGACGGAGACGTATCAACTCCCCCAAGCTTAAACCCTTGCTTGTCCTCAAGCAATTCAGTTGACAAACTGAAAGAGAAAAAGAAAAACTTTTACAAACTCTGTTTGCTCTTGTTGTTGTAAACATGAAAAGCCAGCATTAAAGTTTCAGCAATTATTATGAACTAACCATACTCACAATAACAAGTAGGTCTCACAATTACTCATATCAATAGCATAATCAGCTAGCGAGCCATAATAATAAAACTCGGATGACAACACTTTCTCAAAATAATCATAACATGATATAACAAAATGGTATCTCGCTAGCCCTTTCTGAGACCGCAAAACATAAATGCAGAGCACCTTTAAAGATCAAGGACTGACTAAACATTGTAATTCATGGTAAAAGAGATCCAGTCAAGTCATACCCAATATAAACCAATGATAATGAATGCAAATGACAGTGTGCTCTCCAGCGGGTGCTTTTTAATAAGAAGGGTGATGACTCAACATAAAAGTAAATAGATAGGCCCTTCGTAGAGGGAAGCAGGGATTTGTAGAGGTGCCAGAGCTCGGTTTTGAAATAGTGATAAATTATATTTTGAGCGGCATACTTTCATTGTCAACATAACAACTAAAAGACGATGATATCTTCCATGCTAAACAGATTATAGGCGGTTCCCAAACAGAATGGTAAAGTTTATACTCCCCCTCCTCCACAAGCATCAATCCATGGCTTGCTCGAAACAACGAGTGCCTCCAACATTCAACTGGTCCCAAGGGGAGTTTTGTTTGCAGTTATTTTGATTTAGTTTGCACGAAGCATGGGACTGGGCATCCCGAATACCAGCCATTTTCTCGTGAATGAGGAGCGGAGTCCACTCCTCTTGAGAATAACCCGCCTAACACGAAAGATAAGGGCAGCTCTAGTTGACATATGAGCTATTCGAGCATGCAAAACAGAATGTTTATTTGAAGGTTTAGAGTTTGGCACATACAAATTTACTTGGAACGGCAGGTAAATACCGCATATAGGAAGGTATAGTGGACTCATATGGAACAACTTTGGGGTTTAAGGAGTTTGGATGCACAAGCAGTATTCCCGCTTAGTACAGGTGAAGGCTAGCAAAAGACTGGGAAGCGACCAACTGAGAGAGCGACAACAGTCGTAAACATGCATTAAAATTAATTTAGACCGAATATAATCATGAGTAGGATATAATCCACCATGAACATAAATATCATGAAGGCTATGTTGATTTGATTCAACTACATGCGTGAACATGTGCCAAGTCGAGTCACTCAATTCATTTAAAGGAGGATACCACCCCATTATACCACACCATAATCATTCTAATAGCATGTTGGCACGCAAGGTAAACCATTATAACTCATAGCTAATCAAGCATGGCACAAGCAACTATAATCTCTAAATGTCATTGCAAATATGTTTACTTCATAATAGCTGAATCAGGAACGATGAATCATCATATTTACAAAAACAAGAGAGGTCGAGTTCATACCAGCTTTTCTCTTCCCAATAAGTCCATCATATATCATCATTATTGCCTTTCACTTGCACGACCGAACGGTGTGTATAATAATAAGAGTGCATGTGCATTGGACTAAGCTGGAATCTGCAAGCATTCAACTCAAGAGAGAAGACAAGTAATATGGGCTCTAGGTATAAATAATCAATCATGCATAAAAGAGCCACTAAGCATTTTCAATATGGTCTTCTCAACCCCCAAAGAAAGAAAAAGAAATAAAAACTATTTACACGGGAAAGCTCCCAACAAGCAAAAGAAGAACGGGAAATATTTTTGGGTTTTCTTTTTAATTTCCACTACAAGCAAAGAAATAAACTACTACTAATTTTTTGGTTTTTCCTAAAGTTTATCAAACACACAAGAAGAAAGCTAGAAAAAGAAATTTAAACTAGCATGGATATTATAGTGAAAAAGTATGAGCACCGACATCTAGCAATGAGTGTGTGTGAACATAAATGTAATGTCGATGGGAATACGTACTCCCCCAAGCTTAGGCTTTTGGCCTAAGTTGGTCTATTGCCAGGGATGACCCGGCGGATATCCGTCGGTGAAGCTGGGGTCGTATCGTGACGCAGCGGCTATCGCCGCTTGAGCTGTAGCATGGAGTCGAGCAGCCTCCACTCCCCTTTCGTACTCATCTGCCTCCTCTCTGGTAATAATATATCTTCCTCTCACTTGAAAATCAAAGAAGGTAGGAGCAGGAAGAGCAACACGGACCACATGCCGTCTGTCAAAGATTAGTCGATACTGGTAAGGTGGTCCAGTCCTCTCAATGAACTGGTGGGAAAACATAGAATCAAGATCTAAATAAGAAGAGGGTAACTCCATATCACCCTCACGAATGTCTACATCAAGAAAATTAGCTAAGCGGGTTGCATAAATTCCTCCAAAGAAATCTCCGCTATGCCTATTCTGATGCAACCTACGAGCTACAATGGCGCCCATGTGATAAGATTGGTCTCCTAACACAGCACTTCTAAGAATGCTGAGATCATGGGCACACATGTGACATGCTTCATCCTTAGCAGTTATACATCTACCAATGAAGAGAGCAAAATAATGTATAGCAGGAAATTGAATGCTCCCTATAGTGGCATGCGCTATATCTCTAGATTCCCCCACAGTTATTCTAGCAAGAAAGTCTCTATATTCAGATTTAGGGGGATCCCTGATACTACCCCAAGATGGAAGTTTGCATGCAAGAGTAAAATCCTCTAAGTCCATGGTATAAGATTTGTCATAAAGGTCAAACATGACTGAAGGAGAATTACGCGAAGTTGTAAAATCAAACCTCCCCACAAATGAACTTGTGAGGTAACGATACTGTGGGCATTTATCAGCTTTAAAGTCCTCAAGACCGGCATTACGCACATATGCGTAGAATTCTTCTTTAATTCCCACTTGATTCATAAAATTTTCTGAGGGCCATTGATAGGGCCTCGCGAGTGCGTCTCTTGGTGGTTCCTCGTCAGCATCACGTATTGCAAGCCTGGGACCTTGCTTCCTTGAAGGACCACCTTGGAACATCCTCCTAAGCATATTCTTTCCTCTGAAAAATTTCTGAAATTTTTAGTAACTTCAAATAAAAGTGAACCAACTTCAATAAAATTGATAGCAACAACTCCCACAAGTGCCTAGGGCATATATCAAGCATTGGAACTACTTGGAACCATATAAATGTGACATGCAAGCTCAAGAACATGGTCACCTATGCAGCACAAATTTGCAATGAATAAAGCACTAGAACAAAAACTAATTGGACCAATGGAGGAGTCACATACCAAGGAACAATCTCCCCAAGCAGTTTTGCGAGAGGTGCTTTGAGCAAGGAGATCGAAAATCACAGCAACGGGGCCTAGAACTCGTGCTTGAGTTGGTTTTTCGTGTTTGTGTGAGACAGAGGAAGAAGATGGGTGCAGGAATAAGTGGAGGAGGGCCACCGTGTGCCCACGAGGCAGGGGGCGCGCCCTCCACCCTCGTGGCCAGGTGGCAGCTCCCCCCGCGGTAATTTTTGCACAGTAAATTCTCAAATATTCCCGAAAAAATCATATTAAATTGGCATGGCATTCTGAGGACTTTTATTTTCGGGATATTTTTGTATTGCACGGATAAGTCAGGAAACAGACAGAAAAATATTATTTTACTTTATTTGTACTAAATAACAGAAAATATAAAGAGGGTACAAAAGGTTGTGCTTCTAGTTTCATCCATCTCGTGATCATCAAAATGAACCCACTAACAAGGTTGATCAAGTCTTGTTAACAAACTCATTCCGAATAATCCCGGAACCGGAGAAATTTCGAATGACACTAAGTTACCTCAACGGGGATATGAAAATCCCCAACAATAATAATTTCATACTTTTTCTTGACAGTAGGGAGAGGAAATTCAAAACCTCCAAATATAATCGATGGAACTTTTCCAATAGAGTTGATACTATAAACTTGAGGTTGTTTCCTCGAAAAATGCACCGTATGCTTATTACCATTAACATGAAAAGTGACATTGCCTTTGTTGCAATCAATAACGGCCCCTGCAGTGTTAAGGAAAGGTCTTCCAAGAATAATAGACATACTATCATCCTCGGGGATATCAAGAATAACAAAGTCCGTTAAAATAGTAACGTTCGCAACCACGACAGGCACATCCTCACAAATACCGACAGGTATAGCAGTTGATTTATCAGCCATTTGCAAAGATATTACAGTAGGTGTCAACTTATTCAAGTCAAGTCTACGATATAAAGAGAGAGGCATAACACTGACACCGGCTCCAAGATCACATAAAGCAGTTTTAACATAATTTCTTTTAATGGAGCATGGTATAGGTGGTACTCCTGGATCTCCAAGTTTCTTTGGTATTCCACCCTTAAAGGTATAATTAGCAAGCATGGTGGAAATTTCAGCTTCAGGTATCTTTCTTTTATTAGTAATAATATCCTTCATATACTTAGCATAAGGATTTGTTTTGAGCACATCAGTCAATCGCATACGCAAAAAGATGGGTCTAGTCATTTCAGCAAAGCGCTCAAAATCCTCATCATCCTTTTTCTTGGATGGTTTGGGAGGAAAAGGCATGGGTTGCTGAACCCATGGTTCTCTTTCTTTACCATGTTTCCTAGCAACAAAGTCTCTTTTATCATAACATTGATCCTTTGATTGTGGGTTATCAAGATCAACAGCAGGTTCAACTTCTACATCATTATCATTACTAGGTTGAGCATCAACATGAACATTATCATTAACATTATCACTAGGTTCATGTTCATCACCTGATTGTGTTTCAGCATCAGACATAGAGATATCATTTGGATTATCAGGTGGTTCAGCAATAGGTTCACTAGAAGTTTGCACAGTCCTATCATTTTTCTTTTTTTTCTCTTAGAAGAACTAGGCATATCAATATTATTTCTCTAAGAATCCTGCTCAATTCTCTTAGGGTGGCCTTCAGGATACAAAGGTTCCTGAGTCATTCTACCAGTTCTAGTAGCCACTCTAACAGCATAATCATTTTTCTTACTATTCATTTCATCAAGCACTTCTTTATGAGCTTTAAGTACTTGTTCTACTTGAGTGGTAACCATAGAAGCATGTTTGCTAATATGTTTAAGTTCACCTCTAATATCAGCCATATAATCACTCAAGCGTTTAATCATAAAGGTATTCTGTTTTAATTGTCTACCAAAATAAGCATTAAAGTCATCTTGCTTAAACATAAAGTCATCAAACTCATCCAAGCATTGACTAGCAATTTTAGTAGGAGGAACTTCAGCTTTATCATATCTATAGAGAGAATTTACCTTTTACTACCTGTGTCGGGATATTGGGAGGTTCTTCAGTAAATAAGTAATTGAGATCATATACTTCTTCAACAGGCGGTAAATTAAGACCATGTATTTCTTCAATAGGAGGTAAATTCTTAACATCTTCAGCTTTAATACCTTTTTCTTTCATAGATTTCTTTGCCTCTTGCATATCTTCGGGACTGAGAAATAGAACACCTCTCTTCTTCGGAGTTGGTTTAGGAATAGGTTCAGTAATAGGCTCAGGAGCTGGCTCAGGAGTTGGCTCACGAGTTGGCTCAGGAGGTGCCCAATTATTTTCATTAGCCAACATATTATTCAATAGAAGTTCAGCGTCATCTAGTGTTCTTTCCCTGAAAAGAGAACCAGCACAACTATCCAGGTAATCTCTAGAAGCATCAGTTAGTCCATTATAAAAGATATCAAATATTTCAGGTTTCTTAAGAGGATGATCAGGCAAAGCATTAAGTAACTTGAGAAGCCTCCCCCAAGCTTGTGGGAGACTCTCTTCTTCAATTTGCACAAAATTGTATATTTCCCTCAAAGCAGCTTGTTTCTTATGAGCAGGAAAATATTTAGCAGAGAAGTAATAAACCATATCTTGAGGACTTTGCACACAAGCAGGATCAAGAGAATTAAACCATTTCTTAGCATCACCCTTTAATGAGAACGGAAATATTTTGAGTATATAAAAGTAGCGCGATCTCAGGTTATTAGTAAACAGGGCAGCTATATCATTTAACTTAGCAAGATGTGCCACAACAGTTTCAGATTCATAGCCATAAAAAGGATCAGATTCGACCAAAGTAATTATATCTGGATCGACAAGAATATCATAATAATCATAATCAGGAACACAGATAGGTGAAGTAGCAAAAGCAGGGTCGGGTCTCATCCTACCTCTAAAAGATTCTTTACTCCACTTAGTTAGCAACCTCTTACGTTCAAGACTATCCTGGAAAGCAACAATAGCTTCAAAAGATTCAGCACTAAAAAGATAACCCTCAGGAATAGAAGGCATAGGCCCATCATCACTAACATCATCATGTTCAGGTTCATTAATTTTTCTTTCTCTAGACCTAGCAATTTGCTCATCAAGAAATTCACCGAGTGGCACAATAGTATCAAGCATAGAAGTAGTTTCATCATAAGTATCATGCATAGCAGAAGTGGCATCATCAATAACATGCGACAAATCAGAATCAATAGGAGTAGTAGGTTTAGGTGTCGCAAATTATTCATAACAGAAGGAGAATCTAGTGCCGAGCTAGATGGCAGTTCCTTACCTCCCCTCGTAGTTGAGGGATAAATTTTTATCTTAGCGTCTTTCAAGTTCTTCATAGTGTCCAGCAGATATAAATCCCAAGTGACTCAAAGAATAGAGCTATGCTCCCCAGCAACGGCGCCAGAAAAAGGTCTTGATAACCCACAAGTATAGGGGATCGCAACAGTTTTCGAGGGTAGAGTATTCAACACAAATTTATTGATTCGACACAAGGGGAGCCAAAGAATATTCTCAAGTATTAGCAGCTGAGTTGTCAATTCAACCACACCTGGAAACTTAGTATCTACGGCAAAGTGTTTAGTAGCAAAGTAATATGATAGTGGTGGTAACAGTAACAAAAGTAAAGACAGCAAAAGTAATGTTTTTGGTATTTTGTAGTGATTGTAACAGTAGCAACGGAAAAGTAAATAAGCGTAAACCAGTATATGGAAAACTCATAGGCACCAGATTAGCGATGGATAATTATGCCGGATGTGGTTCATCATGTAACAGTCATAACATAGGGTGACACAGAACTAGCTCCAGTTCATCAATGTAATGTAGGCATGTATTCCGTATATAGTCATATGTGCTTATGGAAAAGAACTTGCATGACATCTTTTGTCCTACCCTCCCGTGGCAGCGGGGTCCTATTGGAAACTAATGGATATTAAGGCCTCCTTTTAATAGAGAACCGGAACAAAGCATTAGCACATAGTGAATACATGAACTCCTCAAACTATGGTCATCACCGGGAGTTGTCCCGATTATTGTCACTTCGGGGTTGCCGGATCATAACACATAGTAGGTGACTATAGACTTGCAAGATAGGATCTAGAACACACATATATTCATGAAAACATAATAGGTTCAGATCTGAAATCATGGCACTCGGGCCCTAGTGACAAGCATTAAGCATAGCAAAGTCATAGCAACATCAATCTCAAAACATAATGGATACTAGGGATCAAACCCTAACAAAACTAACTCGATTACATGATAAATCTCATCCAACCCATCACCGTCCAGCAAGCCTACGATGCAATTACTCACGCACGGCGGTGAGCATCATGAAATTGGTGATGGAGGATGGTTGATGATGACGACGGCGACGAATCCCCCTCTCCGGAGCCCCGAACGGACTCCAGATCAGCCCTCCCGGGAGGGATTAGGGCTTGGCGGCGGCTTCGTATCGTAAAACGCGATGAAACTTTCTCTCTGATTTTTTTCTCCCCGAAAGCCAATATATGGAGTTGGAGTTGGCGTCGGAGGGCCACCAGGGGGCCCACGAGGTAGGGGGCATGCCCAGGGGGGAGGGGCGCGCCCCCACCCTCGTGAACAGGGTGTGGGTCCCCTGGCCTTCATCTTTGGTGAGGATTTTTTATTAATTATTCTAAGATATTCCGTGGAGTTTCAGGTCATTCCGAGAACTTTTGTTTTCTACACATAAAACAACACCATGGCAGTTCTGCTGAAAACAGCGACAGTCCGGGTTAGTTCCATTCAAATCATACAAGTTAGAGTCCAAAACAAGGGCAAAAGTGTTTGGAAAAGTATATACGATGGAGACGTATCAGTAGCACACAAGTTTATTGTTGACAACGAAGAGAAGATGCTTTTGTATAAACTTAGATTTAATAAGAAACACTTTGAGATTATTATTTTGCCTGCGCCTCTGTTGTTTGATTTGCTTGCAGAAAAGTTTCTTGTTACGCCGGAAGCGGCAAACAACCATCGAGCCCAAGCTTTTACTCCAGAACCTGAACCCGAACCGGAACCTGAACTGGACCCTTATCGTGCATCATCTGTCCAGTGGGATCCGGAGATGACCAGCTAGTGGTATCCTCATTACACCTCCCGTTACACCGGGGAGAGTAGCGGTAGTCCTTGGTACTAGACCAACTTAGGCCAAAAGCCTAAGCTTGGGGGAGTACGTATTTCTCACCGACTTTACATTCATGTTCACACACTAGTCGTCGGTTCTCATACTCTTTCATTGTATTATCCATGCTAGTTTAAATTTCTTTTTCTAGTTTTCTTCTTGTGTGCTTGTTAAACCTTAAGAAAAAACCAAAAACAAATTAGTTAATTTAATTTCCATGCTTGTAGTAGAAATTAAAATGAAAACCCAAAAAGATTTCTAGTTCTTCTTCTTACTTGTTGGGAGCTTTCCCGTGTAAATAGTTCTATTTTCTTTTCTTTCCTTTGGGGGTCGAGAAGACTATATTGAAAATGCTTAGTGGCTCTTATATGCATGATTGTTTATTTAACTTAGATCCCATATTACTTGTCTTCTCTTTTGAGTTGAATGGTTGTAGATTCCAGCTTAGTCCAGTGCACGTGCACTCTTATTATTATACACATCATTCGGTCATGCAAGTGAAAGGCAATAATGACTATATATGATGGACTTATTGGGATGAGAAAAGCTAGTATGAACTCGACCTCTCTTGTTTTTGTAAATATGATGAGTTCATCGTTTCTGAGTCAGCTTATTATGAAGTAAACATATTTGCAATGACATTTAGAGATTATAGTTGCTTGTGCCATGCTTGATTAGCTATGAGTTATAATGGTTTACCTTGCGTGCCAACATGCTATTAGAATGATTATGATGTGGTCTGATGGGATGGTATCCTCCTTTAAATGAATTGAGTGACTCGACTTGGCACATGTTCACGCATGTAGTTGAATCAAATCAACATAGCCTTCATGATATTTATGTTCATGGTGGATTATATCCTACTCATGCTTGTATTCGGTGTGAATTAATTTTAATGCATGTTTATGACTGTTGTCGCTCTCTCAGTTGGTCGCTTCCCAATCTTTTGCTAGCCTTCACCTGTACTAAGCGGGAATGCTGCTTGTGCATCCAAACTCCTTAAACCCCAAAGTTGTTCCATATGAGTACACTATACCTTCCTATATGCGGTATTTACCTGCCGTTCCAAGTAAATTTGTATGTGCCAAACTCTAAACCTTCAAATGAAATTCTGTTTTGTATGCTCGAGGAGCTCATGTTACAACTAGGGCTGCCTATATCTTCCATGCTAGGTGGGTTATTCTCACGAGGAGTGGACTCCGCTCCTCATTCACGAGAAAGGGCCCGTAACTGGGATGCCCAGTCCCATGATCCAAAAAGACCAAAGCAAATCAAAATAATTAAACAAAACTCCCCCAGGGCTGTTGTATGTTGGAGGCACTCGTTGTTTCTAACAAGCCATGGATTGATGCTCGTTGTTTCTAACAAGCCATTCTGTTTGGGAACTGCCTATAATGCATGTAGTATGGAAGATACAGCCATCTCATAGTTGTTGCGTTGACAATGAAAGTATGCCGCTCAAAATGTTATTCAATCTCTATTTTAAAATTGAGCTCTGGCACCTCTACAAATCCCTGTGTCAGTGTCAAAACCGGCTGATCTCGGGTAGGGGGTCCGGAACTGTGCGTCTAGGCGGATGGTAACAGGAGACAAGGGACACGATGTTTTTACCCAGGTTTGGGCCCTCTCGATGGAGGTAAAACCCTACTCCTGCTTGATTGATATCGATGATATGGGTAGTACAAGAGTAGATCTACCACGAGATCAAGGAGGCTAAACCCTAGAAGCTAGCCTATGGTATGATTGTTGTTCGTCCTATGGACTAAAACCCCTCCGGTTTATATAGACACCGGAGAGGGCTAGGGTTACACAGAGTCGGTTACAATGGTAGGAGATCCACATATCCGTATTGCCAAGCTTGCCTTCCACGCCAAGGAAAGTCCCATCCGGACACGGGACGAAGTCTTCAATCTTGTATCTTCATAGTCTTGGAGTCCGGCCAACGATGATAGTTCGGCTATCCGGACACTCCCTAGTCCAGGACTCCCTCAGTAGCCCCTGAACCAGGCTTCAATGATGACGAGTCTGGCGCGCATATTGTCTTCGGCATTGCAAGGCGGGTTCCTCCTCCGAATAATTCATAGAAGATTGTGAACACCAGGATAGTGTCCGGCTCTGCAAAATAAATTCCACATTCCACCGCAGAGAGAATAATATTCACACAAGTTCGATCTGCTGACGTATTTCATGATATGATGTCACACCACGGCCAAGCCTTTACTTGAATTGTTTTTATTGTTCCACTTCAGCGCGTTTAGCGAAGCGGTTTCCTTGGCACGTCTTATCAAAGCAGAGATCGTGTCCTCTTATTCCGGGATTCTCATCAATACGGACGTGGGTAACCCAACCGCGCCATTGATTGCGGCGCTTGGGAGATAAGCGAGTTTTACTGGGCTGGTGGGGACACATAGTTTCGTCCGCCCATATATAAGGGGATAAGATCCACCTCTTTACCTACGCCTTCTTCATCCTTTGCTTATCCATCTCTGCGTACTCGAGCTCCAGCGCCCAAGTCCGCACATCTCACCTCAACCTTCTCCAACCATGTCCGGAGTGGGAGGCAAGTGGATGGCCTCCTCCGTCACGGAGGGGCACATCAAGAAGCTGCGCAAGGCCGGATATTTGTCCAACGATATCGCGCACTGGCTCCCCGATGAGGGGCAGCTCATCCCCACCCCCGGGCCCCATGAGAGGGTGGTATTCCTTCCCCATTTCCTCCACGGACTGGGCTTCCCACTCCACCCCTTTGTCCGGGGGCTCATGTTCTACTATGGCCTGGACTTCCATGATCTGGCCTTGAATTTTATCCTCAACATCTCGGCGTTTATCGTCGTGTGTGAGGCCTTCCTCAGCATCCAGCCCCACTTCGGCTTATGGCTAAAGACTTTTAATGTCAAGCCGAAGGTAGTGGGCGGCAGCCAAGCGGAGTGCGGAGGCGCCATGGTGGGCAAGATGCCCAACGTCACCTGGCTCGAGGGCTCCTTCGTGGAAACCATCAAAGGGTGGCAATCGGGGTGGTTCTACATCACCGAGCCGCGTGACCCCGAATGGGCAGCGGCCCCCAAATTCAGATCTGGCATCCCCACGCGGCTCACCTCTTGGAAAGAGAAGGGCCTGTTGTGGGGCGATTCGGAAGAGCTGGCCGGACTCCAATCCTGTCTCCAAACCCTGGTGAACAAGAAGCTCAAGCTTGTCAACGTAATCCAGGTCATGCTCATCCGCCGGATTCTCCCTGCCAGCAGCGGGACTTCAACTTGTGGGAGTTCGATCCGGCACAGCACCAGACTTTGAGCGGGCTCTTCGACACTACGTACGAAGAGGCCTGGAGGGTGCTGTTCAAGGGCGCCGAGGCTCCCGCATCCACTACCGAAGATCGCGGATTCAGCTCGCAGTGTCCGGCTGGCAAGGTAAGCTATATTATCCTTTATGGGATACTTGCTTTTCATAGTTTGACTCTATGTGGGATCTAAACTCCCCATACCTTTAACAGGCTTGGCAGAAGACGTCCGGACAGGTTAACTGTCCGGCTCCCCTTCCAGAAGACCCAACGGATGCCCGTTTGACAGGGCTACTGGTCCCGGCGCCTTACGTGGTGCCGGAGAAGAAGGCCAAGAAGAAGGCCACGGGAACCCGGAGGAGTTCCCGGCGCCAGGTGTTATCGGATTCATCATCCGATGACTCCGAGGTGGACTCCTCCCACGAAGACGAGGAGGAGAAGAAAGAAGCCTCTCCCCCAGCGGGGGGAGAGACGAAGAGGAAGGCTTCCCCAACAGGGGAGGCCGAAGGATCCAAGAAAGGGAGGACCCTTCCCCCGGACTGTTCCACCAACGCCGACGACGGCGACGAGGAGTGGCCCTCGAGGGCCAAGCCCCTGGCGAGATTGTAAGTGTCCAGACTCCTGAATAACTCATAATTTTTCTTTTTGTCGCATAGTGTCTTCTAACGCCGCATACAACCCTGTAGTCCGCCCAAGGACGATCTTCCCGCTTCATCGAGCGGGTCATTGGGTTCGTCGGATGTGAACAGCGCTTCACTTTCGACCGCCTCCTCCCCCCATGACGCCGATGACGCCGAGGTGGGATCTCAGAAGGGGACCCACCAGGAGGAGGAGGCTCCGAAGCTGCCGCAGGGCGACCTCCCGGACTTTGGACCGGACTCCGCACCGGAACCTTTGGTGGTTCCGGAGTCCAGCGGGCGGCCCCTTCGTAAGAAGGGCAAGACTGTGACGCCAGTGGCCTCCGTCCAACTGGAGGCGCCGGATAACTTGTTGGAGGCGCTCAATAGCGCTTCCATCGACGAGGAACACCGCACTGTCATGAGTGCGGTGATTCAGAAGGTTCAGCTCGCCAAAAGCGGGCTGACCGAAGCCTGCAGCAGCCTTCTAACAGGCTTTGAGGTAAGAATTTTTAAGATATGTAAAATAGTACCGCATAGACAGTAGCCCCTGATGCTCAGTTCGGTGTTCGGAAAGAAAAGCCGGACTAAGGATCTAAAAAGATATACGCAGGAGTCTAACAAAAATATGTCAATGTGGGAACGCAGGCTGCGTTGCTGACCTCTGCCGCACTGACTACGGATGTCAATTCCGTGAAGCAGAGCCTCGAGCGGTCCGAGATCGAGCTCGGCCGTGCCAAGAAGCAGCTCGAGGACAAGGAAGGTGAGTAACCCCTTATTAAAGTTGTACCTTATATAAAAGGATTTGGTTGCAAGAAAAAATGATAAGAATAACGTGGGTACTCCAGGGGCTAGGAACGAGGTAGCGACCCTGAAGGAGGCGGTGTCTGCGGCCGAACGCAATGCAGCCGCGGAACGCACCGAGCGAGAGAGGCAGGAGGCGCGGGTGGCGGAGGTGCGGCAAGAGCTCTAGGCTCTCGTGGAAAAACACGAGAGTTTGGAGCGTGACTCAAAGACTCGAGAGTCCGAGCTTGCGTCGGCTCTTGAGAGTGCCAAAGCCGCTAAGGCCGAAGCCCAAAAGGCCCTCCAGGAGATCGAGGCAGTAAAGAAGATAGCGGCGGGTAAGGCATTCTTCATGCAAAACAATCATGTAAAAGTGAATTACCTGTTACTTACCCGAATTTTGAGCTCTCCAGGAGCGTTCGCAGATCTGTCCCGCAGCGTGTCCGATGCTGCTGCTTTCTACAGAGCCGAGGAGGGGAGCTCGACGGAGAAGGTGTTCTGGTCTCAGTATGCGGAGACCGGACATCCGGTGCCCCTGAGCGACCAGCTGAAGCAGCTGGTCGAGCTCCACAAGGTGGCCGAACAGGCCATGAAGGGCCTCATAGTTCGGTTGTGGCCCAAAGAGGCCATGCCTGGGAGCTACTTCGGTCTGGTGCGGCGGCTGGTGGACGCCTGTCCATGGGTTAACATCATCAAGCACTCCGCCTGCATTGAAGGTGCCCGTTGGGCCCTTACCCGCGCTAAGGTGCACTGGGGCAGGATGGACACCGAGAAGCTTGTGACGGACGCGCCACTACCGGTGCAAGGAGTATCGCACGCCCGAGATGTATTATAAGGGTGTCCTGAAGGGTGCCCGCATTATTGCGGGTGAATGCTCCAAAGATGTAATTTTTGAGTAGAATCGCATTTTGTTATCTTGTGCGCTAAGCAACGCTTGTTAATTTAAAATATTACCTTCTGTGCGGCCGTTTATCAAATCTGAGAGATGGCAAGTCGTTGGCTTCAGCCCCCATGCCACGAGTGCTGGGGTGTTCGGGATAAACTTGAGCGCTCTTGTTCCCATTTTTGGGTCCTTCTAGGGAGGCGCTCAACACAGCGAACGAGGCAACCGGACTTATAATGCTTGAACACTCTCACTTAGCCATAGAATTCTATAATTTTAAATTTCGGCGAAGCCCCTAGTGTTCGGAAGGCCGAATTCGGGGCGCTATCCATGCCTGGGCCAGACAAAGCCGGTTCTTCGCTCTAAGCGGCATAAGTCTTTAGGGACTCGAAAAAAACCTCTCGAACAGCGACCGACTCTCGCCTTATCATGACGGTCAGTTTTAGCTTTCTCCACTGAGGTGCTCACCCAGCTCAACTGGGGCACAATCGCAGTGGTTCTCCCAGTGCTACCTTAGCCGATATAACGGAACGTAAGGTACCAAAACATGGGAGCTGGGCAAACCCAACTATTGACCCAAGACATGATTTGGAGCCGATGCATATAATGCTATAAGTTTGGGGTGCCGCACTTGTGAAAGTGTTCGGACTTATCACACCATAATATGGGGAACTTAAGCCCCTGGTATATTTAGCCGTACCAAAGTGTACGGATGCAACATGTTATAGGTGAACATATGTGTAAAAAAGGAATGCAAAGGTAGGCAAAAAGAGATGCATTGTTTATTCAAAAAATACTGCCATGAATGCTGAACGATAAAAATAGTGCGATAAGCAAGGGGTGGGACTATGTAACATGTCCCCCTTCAGGGGTAGGCTGCGGAATGGTGTATAAAACAGGTATAATGCTCGTAATGGAGACCACCTGGATACTCGTCGTAGCTTTTCTGCGTCCCTGGCTGTTGTATCGTGAGTTCGGCGGGTCTACTGCCGGACAGGGCTTCTGGTAAACGGAGTCCTGAGGATAAGAGAGAAAAAAAAAGAGAAAAGAAAATGATGACCCATTTGGGAGCCCCCGGTGTGGTTGAGCCGCACTCTGGGCCTGCTGTGGTCGTGCCCCTCCCCCTTTGCCCATGGTATTTCCAGAGCGTAGTGATGTACGCGGAGTACTGGTTTTGCAATTTTGCAAGGGCTGGGGTTTGGGCCGCATTGCTACGCATGCTCGGAACATGCCAGGTGGTCTTGTTGTAGGTTACTCCGGGCGCGCTTGACTGTGTCCGGTCGCTTAGCGGCCGGACTCGAGAATTGCCTTAAGAGGCTGCTCTGCACTTCTGCCACGAGAGCCGCTGTATGCTCCTCCATTTGAAGAGAGCGTTAAGTGTTTTCGTTGACCGTGATGACTCCTCGAGGGCCTGGCATCTTGAGCTTGAGGTATGCATAGTGCGGCACCGCATTGAACTTTGCAAACGCGGTTCGTCCGAGCAGTGCATGATAGCCGCTATGGAACGGGACTATGTCGAAGATTAACTCCTCCCTTCGGAAGTTATCCGGGGATCCGAATGTAACATCCCCAGCATCACACTACAGTAATCTCTCATTAATGAAGGTCATGTCATCATGATCATCATGCCAAAATGCCCCTTGTCCAAAATCTGCTTCAAATTCAAATTCAAATTGCATGTCGAATATTTGCTTCTTCTTTCATGCAAATAAAATGTTCATCTTTTAGCAAATAATCCAAAACTTTTTACTGTTAAGGAACACAACATCAGCATCAACTCTAAAAGGGCCTAATGCTTTTTAATAGAGCAAAAACAGCCTTTATAATGCCCTTTTCATTATTGAGTAAATTCAAATGAACTCCGGAAATGCCCAAACTTTTTGTGGCAGTGCTGCATATTGCAAAGTAATTATGTGACCAAGTTTCACATTTTTGCAAAATCTTATGGAATCTCAAAATATTACTAAACCCCCCCTTTCTGTAAAAAGAAAATAGAAAAGGCCACTGTGCACTGGCCCAAGTGCACAGTGCCTAGAGCCCAGCCCACCACGGCCTCCTCCTTCTCCCCCGTTCTCTGTTCAAGCGACCGAGGCGCACCACCGTCGCCGCCGAGCCAGCTCGCCGACAGTGTTACTGGGTGGATAAGGCCTCCACCGAGGCCTCCCCCCC
>NC_041391.1:427953023-427965047 GCF_002162155.2 Triticum dicoccoides | reverse complement strand
CTCCCTATCCCCGCCAGATTCTCCCTCATGCGCTCGCCGCTCTTCCCTCTCCTTGCCCGAGCACTTCGCCGTCGCCCTCCGTCGATCTCGCGGTCCCCGGCTCCCCCCTCGATCATGCTGGTGGCTGGAAGGAGCGCCGTCCTCCGCTCCGTCGTCCTCGACCCTCAGCGGGAGCTGGGAGGCCCTGTAGTGGCCGCTCTCCTCCACCCCCTTCCGCCTCTGTCGCCGGCAATCTTCGTCGTCTCCGGTGAACCCTGCGCTCCTAAGCTGTTGCAGGCTTTTCGTAGCCGCTCGGTGAGCTCCTCCCTCCCTCCATTCTTCTCCTCGCACCGCGTGTCTCTCCCTAGCTAGCTCGTCGCCGTTGCCGTGAGCTCACCGCCGCAGATCACCTAACCGTCGTGGCCACCGTGGCCCGAGCTCGCGCCCGAGCTCGTAACCGGGCTCCTGGAGCTCGTAGGAGCACAACGCCGCTCCCTGCATCACCTGACTTGCCCTGCGTCACCGTAGACACCAACGGCCGAACTCTGGCGTCCGCTCCGCCGCTAGCCATCGCCGTCTCCGGCCGTTTTCGGCCAAACCGCCGCGACAGATCGATGCGCGGGCGAGAGCCCGTTTGAAAGAACCTAACCGCGTGCCAAGTGATGCGTTGTAGCGCGATTCCGGCCATCTCCGGCGTTCGGCCGCCGCGGATGGCCTCGCCGGCGTTGCTCCGGCGCTGGCGCTGACCTGGCACCGGCAGGGCCCGCCTCTGGGTCGCTGCCTGTGGGCCTCTGGACCCAGTTGACCACGTTGACCGTGGTCAACTATGCTAACTGGGCGCTCAGTGCCACTGACGTGCGGGTCCCACTTCTTAATCCTCTAATTAAAACATTTTAATAATTAAAACTAATTAGTTTAGTTAACTAGACACTGACAGGTGGGCCCAGTAGTTTTACTAACTAAATTTAGATTAGTTTGAGCTCTGTTTAACCCACTGTCTATGACAGGGGGGTCCCCATGTCAGTTTGACCAGTCAACCGGACAGTTGACTGCTGAAGTCACTCATACGTCATGCTGACATCATATTTCTTTTCTATTATTTTAAATAATTCCAGAAAATGCTTTAATCTTTGAATAATCATAGAAAATAAACCGTAACTCGGATGAAAATGTTTTCTATATGAAAGTTGCTCAGAAAAATCCAACGAATCCGAATATGCGGTCCGTTCATCTATCACATGCCCCTAGCATGCTGAACATGAAACTTTCCCCCTCCGGTCGTCTGTCTGACACAGGTCCGGAACCGGGAACACCTTCCCGGTTGAATTCCCCCTTCACCTATAACGTCTAGGACCGCGTTAGAGCATGCTTAGCGCTACGTATCGTCATGTCATGCTTAGTGTTACCTCTGTTTGCTATGTATTTACTGTTTCTTCCCCCTCTTCTCTCCGGTAGACCCCGAGGCCGCTGATGCCCCGGTGATCGACTACGTCGTCGACAACGACCCCTCCTTGCCAGATCAACCAGGCAAGCCCCCCCCCCCTTTGATCATCCCGATATCGCCCATTCCTTTCTCTCATGCTTGCATTAGATTTTGCTACTATTATTGTATGCTCCTATTCTGATGCATAGCCTGCTTTTGTACCTGTTATTGCACCTTACCTGCTTATCCTAAACTGCTTAGTATAGGCTGGTTAGTGATCCATCAGTGACCCCCACCTTGTCCTTGTTGCCCCTGCTTCATCATTGAAGACCCGATCAACGGGATTGAAGACCAGGCCCCGGCACCGCACATCACTTTCCCCTTAGTTGCTCGACACTGCTGGGTTACTATCGAGTGCCGAGGGTGAGACCTCTACAGCACTTCTGATGTTAACCTGTAGTGTAGCTATTCGGTCGTGGTCATCGAGGGTGATTTCCTCCTTAACCACTTCCGATATGGCTCTGTCGTGCAACCCCTCAAGTGTGAACCTCGAGGGTGATTCCTCTACGTTCACCTTGATGATTACATTGAGTGGAACCCACCGGGGGTGATTCCTTGGGTTTTCCTCTTGATGTTTGGACACACGGATACTTGGACTTTACAACTGTTACTTGGAAAGTGATGTGGAGACGGGTTGACCTGGAAGGTGCCCGTGAGATAATTACGAGGCGTGGCCGGGCATTCTTAGCCCTTGCCGCAAGCCCTCGAGACGGGGCAACGGGGTCACATCTTTCGTGAGTCTCTGCTTGTTACCGCGTGTTCCTAATCCACTACGATTTGGATATTTGATCCGAGGGGCCTCTGGCCTGATAGCACTAACCATCACGTGGGCATAGTATGGGCGTTCTGCGTCGTATACATCAGCCAAAGCTTAATAGACGTCAGCGACTGAGTGGCGCGCGTCGGGTTGGATTGCGCAAGCGCCTGCCTTGTTGAAGGAGGTAGCTAGGTCTGCTCACCGGCCGCGTATGCAACGTGCAGGAGTTTCCGGGGAGATGGCCCATGACCCCTGGGGGCATAGGTTTAGTCCGGCGTGCTGGCCTCTCTATTAAGCCTAGGTCGGGTTGCGGCGTATTGTTTGGCCGAGGCCGGGCATGACCCAGGAAAGTGTGTCCGGCCGGAGTTAAGCGAGCGTGGTGGGTAAGTTGGTGCACCCCTGCAGGGAAGAAAACATCTATCGATAGCCTGTCCTACGGTAACGGACACTTGGAGTTGTATCCCGATCGATACAACTAGAACTGGATACTCATGATGAGAAATGGATGGTGATGATAACTGGATAGTATGGCTCTGGGATTTCTTTCTCGCAGGGAGTCGAGAAAGGATCTCTGGCCGAGGTTGATAACACCACTACTACTTTACCTTATGCTACTCTACTCCCTCCTGTTTGCTGCAAGATGGTGGTTTCCAGAAGATGCTAGTCTTCGATAGGACTAGGCCTTCTCTCTATTCTGGCATTTCTAAAGCCCAGTCCACATATACAGCCTGCCTTTGATAATGTTGCATCTGTAGTGTAGATCCTTGCTTGCGAGTACTTTGGATGAGTACTCACGGTTGCTTTGCTCCCTCTTTTTCCCCTTTTCCATTCTTCTTGGATGACGCAACCAGATGACGGAGTCCAGGAGCCAGTTGACACATTTGACGACGACTACTACTACCCCGAGGGTGCCTACTACTACGTGGAGGACGCCGACGACCAGGAGTAGTTAGGAGGCTCCCAGGCAGGAGGCCTTGCCTTTTCGATCGTAGATGCTTTTGTGCTAGCCTTCTTAAGGCAAACTTGTCTAACTTATGTCTGTACTCAGATATTGTTGCTTCCGCTGACTCTTGTGTTTTCGAGCTTATGTATTCGAGCCCTCGAGGCCCCTGGCTTGTAATATAAAGCTTGTATTATTTTAATTTGTGTCTAGAGTTGTGTTGTGATATCTTCCCGTGAGTCCTTGATCTTGATCGTACACATTTGCGTGTATGATTAGTGTACGATTGAATCGAGGGCGTCACACCGAAGACCACTTCAAGTGTAACTGAGCCTGTGCAATTGGCCTCTACACCTGGTATGACGCCTTTGAAGGTCATCTTTGTGGGTTTAATCCTTGAGGGGTCTATGCCCATCTTGCGCACTGTATCCTGATAAAGCAGGTTCAGGCTGTTGCCGCCGTCCATCAGGACTCTAGTGAGGTGAAACCCATCGACGATTGGGTCTAAAACCAATGCGGCGAATCCGCCATGGCGGATGATGGTGGGATGGTCCCTTCGATCAAAAGTGATCGGGCAGGAGGACCATGGATTGAACTTTGGGGCGACTGACTCCATCACGTATACGTCCCTGAGCGCACGCTTCCGCTCCCTTTTGGGTATGTGGGTTGCGTATATCATGTTCACCGTCCGTACTTGTGGGGGGAAACCCTTCTGTCCTCTATTGTTCGGCGGCCGGGTCTCTTCCTTGTCATCGCTATGCAGCCCCTTGTCATTGTTTTTGGCAATTAACTTGCCTGCCTGCTTGAATACCCAACAATCCCTGTTGGTGTGATTAGCTGGCTTTTCGGGGGTGCCGTGTATTTGGCACGAGCGATCGAGTATCCGGTCCAAATTGGACGGGCCCGGAGTAGTTCTTTTGAATGGCTTTTTCCGCTGACCGGGTTTAGAGCCTCTGAATCCAGCGTTGACAGCCATATCTTCAGTATTATCGCTGTTAATGCTGCGTTTGTGCTTATTGCGACGCGACCTGCCATTGCTGTCCTTGGTATCCGGACGACCAGAATTTTTGGTGAGCTTGTTACTGCGGGCTAGCCAGCTGTCCTCTCCCGCACAGAAGCGGGTCATGAGTGATGTGAGGGCTACCATGGATTTTGGCTTTTCCTGTCCTAGGTGCCGGGCAAGCCACTCGTCGCGGATGTTATGTTTGAAGGCTGCAAGGGCCTCTGCATCCGGACAGTCGGCGATTTGATTTTTCTTGGTTAAGAATCGAGTCCAGAATTGTCTAGCCGACTCGTCTGGCTGCTGAATTATGTGGCTTAGGTCATCAGCGTCTGGTGGTCGCACATATGTGCCCTGGAAGTTATTAAGGAATGTGGCTTCCAGGTCCTCCCAACACCCAATTGATTCTGCTGGCAAGCTGTTAAGCCAATGCCGAGCTGGGGCTTTAAGCTTGAGTGGGAGGTATTTGATGGCGTGAAGATCATCCCCGCGGGCCATGTGGATATGAAGGAGATAGTCTTCGATCCAAACCGCGGGGTCTGTTGTGCCATCGTAGGATTAAATGTTCACGGGTTTGAACCCTTCGGGGATTTGATGATCCATTACTTCATCTGTGAAGCATAGTGGGTGTGCGGCGCCTCTGTATTGGGCTATATCACGACGTAGCTCAAGCGAGCTTTGTCTACTGTGTTCGGCCCGGCCGGAATTGCTGTATCCGGCGCGACGGTTGTCGTCGCGTATCATGGGGCGCCCACGCGATCCGTAGATCGATCTTGATTGTCTTGCCTTATCCTCCAATATGTCTCGCAAGTCCGGCACATTCCCCCGTGGCTTTGTACTTTTTGAGCGATGCCGGGGTACGGCTTTAGTGGAGGGCCTAGAGGCCTCTCTGTCACGGCCACGAGGTGGCCGGTCGGCCATATTGTGCGCTGGTGATGTAGGTTTATATGCTTCCTCCTCTAATCGGGGCAGCAGCTTGCGTTTGGGGTAGCTTTTCGAGGGGCGTTCGAGTTCGTACTCTTCGGCCGCAAGGACTTTGGTCCATCTGTCAGCTAGCAAATCTTGATCAGCTCTAAGCTGTTGCTGCTTTTTCTTGAGGCTGCTTGCCGTGGCCATGAGCCTGCGTTTAAAACGCTCTTGTTCGACGGGATCCTCAGGCACGACGAATTCGTCGTCGTCGAGGCTTGCCTCGTCTCCGGAGGGAGGCATATAATTGTCGTCCTCTACCTCTTTGTCTGCCGCTCTCTCATGAGGGCTGGCTTCTCCATCCTCCTGTGCTGAATCTTGCTGGAGGGGGTTGTCTTCGGCACTGTCCGGGGTGTTATTGTCTCCGGTGCCGGAATCTCCATTCTTGTTGTGCCGGGATTTAGAGCGGCGACGCTGACGCCGGCGCTTAGGCTGTTTCTTGGAGGGGTCTTCCTCCACTGTTCCATCGCCATTCCCATCCTTCGGATGTCCACCATGTATATGTCGTATGACGAGGTGGCTTTCCAGTGCCCCGTAGGCGCTGGTTCTTGGTCGTCTCCGGCATCATCGTCCATACCGTCGATGTCTTCAGAGTTGAAGTCTAGCATGTCGGTTAGGTCGTCGACAGTGGCTACAAAGTGGGTGGTGGGTGGCCTTTGAATTTCTTCGTCATCCGCATCCCAACCGTCCTGACCGTGATCCGGCCAGGGCTCTCCTGATAAAGAGAGATACTTTAGCGAATTCAGGATGTCGCCAAAAGGCGAGTGCTGAAAGATGTCTGCAGCGGTGAACTCCATGATTGCCGCCCAATCAGATTCGGTTGGTAGGGGCGCGGGAGGTTCAGAGTCCGGCGAGGAGTCCGGCACCTCGGAGTCACGAGCTTCGCAAGGGACAGGGTCGGTATTCGGCTCCATCGCCGTAGAGGTAGCAGCCCCCGAGGCGGTGTCTAGCCACCCATCCTCGATCGGCGCAGTCGGCTCCGAGTTAAGGGTCGGAGCGGACTCTCGTGCGGCCTCTAGGGCACTGTCCGGCAGTAGAGCTAAATCATGCCCATCGTGACAGTGCGGCGCGCTCGGCTGTGGCTCGAATCCGTCGAAGATCAAGTCTCCGCGGATGTCGGCCATATAATTCAAACTTCCAAATCTGACCTGATGGCCAGGGGCGTAGCTTTTGATCTGCTCCAGATGGCCAAGCGAATTGGCCCGCAGTGCAAAGCCGCCGAATACGAAGATCTGTACGGGGAGAAAAGTCTCCCCCTGGACTGCGTCGTTGTTGATGATCGAAGAAGCCATCGGGCCTATGAGCGACGACACAGAGGAACTCTCAATGAAAGCACCAATGTCGGTGTCAAAACCGGTGGATCTTGGGTAGGGGGTCCCGAACTGTGCGTCTAGGTGGATGGTAACAGGAGACAAGGGACACGATGTTTTTACCCAGGTTTGGGCCCTCTCAATGGAGGTAAAACCCTACTCCTGCTTGATTGATATTGATGATATGGGTAGTACAAGAGTAGATCTACCACAAGATCAAGGAGGCTAAACCCTAGAAGCTAGCCTATGGTATGATTGTTGTTCGTCCTATGGACTAAAAACCCTGCGGTTTATATAGACACCGGAGAGGGCTAGGGTTACACAGAGTCGGTTACAATGGTAGGAGATCCACATATCCGTATTGCCAAGCTTGCCTTCCACGCCAAGGAAAGTCCCATCCGGACACGGGACGAAGTCTTCAATCTTGTATCTTCATAGTCTTGGAGTCCGGCCAACGATGATAGTTCGGCTATCCGGACACTCCCTAGTCCAGGACTCCCTCACCCTGCTTCCTTCTGCGAAGGGCCTATCTATTTACTTTTATGTTGAGTCATCACCCTTCTTGTTAAAAGCACCCGCTGGAGAGCACACTGTCATTTGCATTCATTACTATTGGTTTATATTGGGTATGACTTGACTAGATCTCTTTTACCATGAATTACAATGTTTAGTCAGTCCTTGATCGTTAAAGGTGCTCTGCATTTATGTTTTGTGGTCTCAGAAAGGGCTAGCGAGATACCATTTTGTTATATCATGTTATGATTATTTTTAGAAAGTGGTGTCATCCGAGTTTTATTATTATGGCTCGCTAGCTGATTATGTTATTGATATGAGTAATTGTGAGACCTAAGTGTTATTGTGAGTATGGTGAGTTCATAATATTTGCTGAAACTTGAATGCTGGCTTTTCATGTTACAACAACAAGAGCAAACAGAGTTTGTAAAAGTTTTTCTTTATCACTTTCAATTTATCAACTGAATTGCTTGAGGAAAAGCAAAGGTTTAAGCTTGGGGGAGTTAATACGTCTCCAACGTATCTACTTTTCCAAACACTTTTGCCCTTGTTTTGGACTCTAATTTGCATGATTTGAATGAAACTAACCCGGACTGACGCTGTTTTCAGCAGAACTACCATGATGTTGTTTTATGTGTAGAAAAGAAAAGTTCTCGGAATGACCAGAAAATCCACGGAGGCAATTTTTGGAATTAATAAGAATTTCTTGGAGAAAGAAATACACCAGGGGGCCCAGGGCCTGTCCACGAGACAGGGGGCGCCCCCCCTGTAGGGCGCGCCCCCTATCTTGTGGGCCCCCTAGACCTCCACCGACCTCAACTCCAACTCCATATATTCACGTTCGGGGAGAAAAAATCAGAGAGAAAGTTTCATCGCGTTTTACGACACGGAGCCGCCACCAAGCCCTAATCTCTCTCGGGAGGGCTGATCTGGAGTCCGTTCGGGGCTCCGGAGAGGGGGATTCATCGCCGTCGTCATCATCAACCATCCTCCATCACCAATTTCATGATGCTCACCGACGTGCGTGAGTAATTCCATCGTAGGCTTGCTGGACGGTGATGGGTTGGATGAGATTTACCATGTAATCAAGTTAGTTTTGTTAGGTTTGATCCCTAGTATCCACTATGTTCTGAGATTGATGTTGCTATGACTTTGCTATGCTTAATGCTTGTCACTAGGGCCCGAGTGCCATGATTTCAGATCTGAACCTATTATGTTTTCATGAATATATGTGTGCTCTTGATCCTATCTTGCAAGTCTATAGTCACCTATTATGTGTTATGATCCAAGAACCCCGAAGTGACAATAATCAGGATACTTCTCGGTGATGACCGTAGTTTGAGGAGTTCATGTATTCACTATGTGCTAATGCTTTGTTTCGGTTCTCTATTAAAAGGAGGCCTTAATATCCCTTAGTTTCCACTAGGACCCCGCTTCCACGAGAGGGTAGGACAAAAGATTTCATGCAAGTTCTTTTCCTTAAGCACGTATGACTATTTACGGAATACATGCCTACATTACAATTATGAATTGGAGCTAGTTCTATATCACCCTATGTTATAACTATTACATGACGAATCACATCCGGCATAATTATCCATCACTGATCCATTGCCTACGAGCTTTTCACATATTGTTCTTCGCTTATTTACTTTTCCGTTGCTACTGTTACAACTACTACAAAAACCCAAAAACAATTATCTTTACTGTTGCTACCGTTACCTTTATTATCATACCACTTTTGCTACTAAATACTTTGCTGCAGATACTAAGTTATCCGGGTGTGGTTGAATTGACAACTCAACTGCTAATACTCAAGAGTATTCTTTGGCTCCCCTTGTGTCGAATCAATAAATTTGGGTTGAATACTTTACCCTCGAAAGCTGTTGCGATCCCCTACACTTGTGGGTTATCACTAAGCAGGAGAAGTTTCTGGAAGGACTGAATGATGAGCTGAGCATGCAGTTGATGGTGGCAACCTTCAACAACTACCAGGAGTTGGTAGACCGAGCTCTCATGATTGAAGGGAAGCAGCAGCAGATTGACAACCGCAAGAGGAAGTATGGACAAGGGAAATACAATTTTGGAGCTTAGTAGAAGCCTCGTTTTACCCCGAACTCAGGAGGACCTTTTCAGCATACCCATGGAGGTCACAACCATAATGGAGGGAGTTCGCATAACCATAGTGGCCCCAAGAATGGTAACGGGAATGGAGGAAGCAACGGACAGAACCGTACCAACCCATCATCACCAGCCAAGAGGGATCTAAGCCACATTACCTGTTTCAAGTGCCAGAAGATTGGACATTATGCCACTGAATGTCCTGAAGCTAAGAATGGAAATGGCAATGGAAGCTCTGGGAAGAAGCCGGATCCTTTCAACAGGGGACAGGTGAACCACATTAGCGTGGAGGAGGTTGAAGCCCAGCCAGATGCAGTAATAGGAAATTTTTGGTTAAGTCATTTACTGCAATCTTTCTTTTTGATACTGGTGCATCGCATTCATACATATCAAGCGGATTTGTTGATAAGTATAAACTTCCAACCCAAGCCCTTAGGTCACCCATGTTAGTAACCTCGCCAGGACCAGAGTATATGGCTAGCCTATGGTGTGATCGGTTACCATTAAGGATTGGTAACTATGTGTTCCCCTCAGACCTAATAGTATTGGAGTCGTAAGGACTGGATGTGATATTAGGCATGGATTGGTTATCGAAGTATGGAGGGAACATTGAATGCGCCAGTAAGTCGATTTTGCTTACCACCTCAGAAGGAAGAAGGATCAAGTATGTATCCCGGCATGTGCCGAAGAGGACTCAAGTGAATTCCTTATCAGGAGTTGTACAGGAGGAAGTACCGGTGGTGAAGGATTTCCCTAACGTATTTCCAGAGGAGTTGCCAGGCATGCCACCGGATAGAGACATTGAGTTTTTGATTGAGCTTTTTCCAGGCACAGGGCCAATATCTAAGAGACCGTACAGGATGCCCGCAAAAGATTTGGAGTAAATTAAGAAGCAGATTAAGGAGTTACTGGATAAAGGCTATATTCGCCCAAGTTCGTCACCTTGGGGATCACCAGTGCTTCTAGTGGAGAAGAAGGATGGATCATTAAGGATGGTTGTTGATTATCAAGGATTGAATGAAGTGACAATCAAGAACAAGTACCCACTGCTGATGATTAATGATCTGTTTGACCAATTGCAAGGAGCTAAGGTATTTTCCAAGATCGATCTGCGATCAGGATACCACCAGTTGAAGATTCGAGAGCAGGATATACCTAAGACAGCTTTTACCACGAGGTACGGGCTATATGAGTACACTGTTATGTCATTTGGTCTGACTAACGCACCTGCCTATTTCATGAACAAGATAAACAAGGTGTTTATGGAGTTTCCGGATAAGTTCGTCATGGTGTTCATTGATGATATTTTGGTCTACTCGAAGAATGAAGAGGAGCATAAAGAGCATTTGCGTTTGGTACTTGGGAAGCTCAGAGAACATCAGTTATATGCCAAGTTCAGCAAGTGTGAGTTTTGGTTGAAGGAAGTAGGATTCCTCGGACATGTTATATCTGGAGAAGGAATAGCAGTAGACCCCACCAAAGTTGTCAGTGTGACAAGTTGGGAAGCACCCACGTTAATTGGAGAGATCCGGAGTTTCCTTGGACTCGCAGGATACTACCAGAGGTTCATTGAGAATTTCTCGAAGATCGCAAAACCCATGACGGAATTGTTGAAGAAGGACACCAAGTTTAAATGGACTGAGGAATGTGAGGCCAGTTTCCAGGAGTTGAAGAAATGTTTGGTTACATCACCAATGTTGATTCTGCCAGATTAGCGCAAGGATTATGAACTATATTGCGACGCTTCTCATCGAGGACTTGGAGCAGTGCTTATGCATAAGGGAAGAGTTGTTTTGTATGCCTCACGATAGCTTAATCCCCATGAGTAGAATTATGCCACCCATGACTTGGAGTTAGCAGCCGTAGTGCATGCATTGAAGACATGGAGACATTTTCTCATCGGAAACCATTGTGAGGTGTACACAGATCACAAGAGTTTGAAGTACATCTTCACACGGAAGGAGTTAAATCTCAGGCAAATGAGATGGTTGGAGCTCATTAAGGATTATGATATGAGATTGCATTATCACCCCGGAAAGGCTAACGTTGTAGCCGATGCGTTGAGCCACAAGAGCCATGTCAACACACTCATGACCGGAGAGTTACCAAAGGAACTAGCCGAGGATCTTCGCGAGCTATGTTTGGAGATAGTTCTGAGAGGCTATGTAGCAGCATTGGAGATTCGGTCTACTTTGATGGATAAGATCAGAGAAGCTTAGAAGACAGACAAGGAGGTTGCCGAAATAAAGGAAAAGATGAGCAAAGGAAAGGCTAAAGGATTTCGTGAGGATGATGTGACGCCCGGATAATTAAGCTACAGTAAATCTCTATTAATGATGACACGTCACCTCAGTTACAGTTGCTAATCTCACGTTAGTTCGAAATTCGATTCAAATTCAAATTTAAATTATAGTCAAACAGTAAAGGTTTTCAAATATTAAAACTAAAATGTTTGGGTTGTGCCAAATAATGCATAGGTAATTATGGTGGAGAAACCACACTTTTATAAAATGATTAAATACTCTAAAATGAATAAAATAGTAGCAAGAACAATTATTTAAAGGCTTTTAAAAATAAACGATTACAAACTATTTTATTTTAAGTGCCAAGTTAATTCTGGTAGTGGCATTATTACTAATACTATTTTAGGTGCAACTTATGCATTTTATAAAAGCTAAAATTTAATATAAAAGTATTAAAGAAATAAAAGAATACTGAAAAGGGAAGATAAAAATAAAGCAAAACTAACAAAAGGAAACCACCCCCTGGCCGTTCGGCCCAACTGGGTAACCAGGCCACCCGACCGGCCCAACCGACCCCCGCTTAACCCCCCACTCCCACCGAACCCTAACCCATGTTCCCCACTCCCCCCCTCTCAGTCCACTCCCCCTCAATCCGATCTGGACCGGGATCCCGTCGACGCCCTCGAGAACCATCGTGGCATCGTCGTGCCGG
>NC_041391.1:427951426-427952543 GCF_002162155.2 Triticum dicoccoides | reverse complement strand
GTGAGCTCCCCCTCGCCTCACCAGGTCACCGCGCTGCCCGTCTCCTGCTCGCCTGCACCGCGCACTCGCCATGGCCACCCCCCCCCTCCCGCTGCTGGCCTACGCGCCATGCGCCTCGCCTTGGCACTCCCGTGCAGCCGCAACCGTCGCCGCCGCCGCCGCTCCATCTCTACTGCGCTGCCGCCACCGACTGCTCCACCGCGCCGCTGTGGTCTCCCCACGCGACTGCCTCCACTCCCCTTGCCGCCTGCTACCTCCCCCAGCTGCGCCTGGTGCTCCATGCCTGCCCTGGCCGGCGCTCTCCTCTGCCCTGACCAGTGCCCGGGGCCAACCGGGAGATAACCCGCACCCATTAGCCCGTTACGGGGCGCCCAGCAGTGGCGTGTGTCACTGACCATTGGGGCCCGGCCCTTTTTATTGAACGAAAAAGAAAAGAAGAAAAGGAATAAAAAATAAATAATAATAATAATAATATAATTAATTGGGTAATTAACTTCATTAATCCTGCTTAATTAAACCCTAATTAACATGTTAGTCTATGACAGGTGGGTCCCACTGGACCCACAGGCCAGGTTTGACTCTAGTCAGCTGGGTTTGACCTGCTGATGTCATGGTGATGTCATGCTGACATCACCTTTCACTGTTCTAGATAATGTTTGAGTTAATTAATTAAATAAATTTCAAAAATGCATAAAACTTTGATAAATCATAGAAAATAAACCGTAACTCGGATGCAAATACTTTGTACATGAAAGTCGCACAAAACGACGAGACGAATCTGGATACATAGCCCGTTCATCCGCCGCACGTCTCTAGCATAGTGAACATGCAACAATCCCCCTTCTAGTTTATCCGTCCAAGAACGCGAAACATCAGGAATACTTTCCCGGATGTTTCCCCCCTTCGCCGGTATCATCTACTAATGCATTAGGTCACCTCTAGCACCACGTATTGCCATGCTACACTTTGTGTTGCTTTGATTGCTCTGTTATTTATTGTGTTCCCCCTCCGTTACTTCTTTCTGGTAGACCCCGAGACTGCCGGCGACCCCCCGGTTCGACTACGGAGTTGACGACCCCTCCTTCTTGCCAGAGCAACCAGGCAAGCCCCCCCCCCC
>NC_041391.1:427931182-427951131 GCF_002162155.2 Triticum dicoccoides | reverse complement strand
CCCCCCTTGATCACCAGATATCGCCTATTCTTCTCTCTACTGCTTGCATTAGAGTAGTGTAGCATGTTACTGTTCGGTTACTCCTATTCTGTTGCATAGCCTGTCATTGTTGCTACAGTCATTGATACCTCACCCGCAATCCTAAATGCCTAGTATAGGATGCTAGTTTATCATCATTTGCCCTACATTCTTGTCAGTCTGCCTTGCTATACTATCGGGCCGTGATCACTCGGGAGGTGATCACGAGTATATACTATACATATATACATACAATATAGTTGGTGACTAAAGTCGGGTTGGCTCGTTGAGTACCCGCAAGTGATTCGGATATGGGGGCTAAAAGGACAGGTGGCTCCATTCCGGTAGAGGTGGGCCTGGGTTCCCGACGGCCCCTGACTGTTACTTTGTGGCGGAGCGACAGGATAGGTTGAGACCACCTAGGCGAGAGGTGGTCCTGGCCCTGGTCGGCGTCCGTGGTTACTTCATAATAATGCTCTTAACGAGATCTTGGTATTTGATCTGAGTCTGGCCACTGGCCTATATGCACTAACCAACTACGCGGGAACAGTTATGGGCACTTGACGTCATGGTATCAGTCAAAGCCTTCTTGACGTCAGCGACTGAGCGGCGCGCGCCGGATTAGACTGGAACGCCTGCTCTTGTATTAGGGAGGCTAGGTCTGCTTCCGAACGTCCTCGCAATGTGCAGGTGTGCAATGGGCGATGGGCCCAGACCCCTGCGCCATAGGAGTTAGATCGGCGTGCTGACCTCTCTGTTGTGCCTAGGTAGGGCTGCAACATGTTGATCTTCCAAGGCCGGGCATGACCCAGGAAAGTGTGTCCGGCCAGAGGGATCGAGCGTGTTGGGTTATGTGGTGCACCCCTGCAGGGAAGTTGATCTATTCGAATAGTCGTGTCCCTCGGTAAAAGGACAACCCGGACTTGTACCTTGACCTTATGACAACTAGAACCGGATACTTAAGAAAACACACCCAGACAAGTTCCACAGACAACCTGGTGATCCCTTTTCCATAGGGCGACGAGAGGAGGATCGCTGGGTAGGATTATGCTATGCGATGCTACTTGGAGGACTTCATTCTACTTTCTTCTCCCAGCCCTAGATTAGCCTTGTTTGTCTTTGCATCTCATCATGTCCTCATCATAGTTATGTTTATGAAATTTGAATTGAGGTTAGTTGAAACCCTCATAAATCATTTCAGAAATAATCAACATTAAAATCTCTTCAAAGAAGACCAAGAAAATGTTCCTCTTAGTCTCTAAAAATATTGGCAAGAGGTAAAATTCAAACCAATATTTTTGGTATCTTGGAAACATTTATTTTGGGCCTTTGAATTAATTCAATAACTATTTGCATTGGGTATATATATATATTATATAATTAATATATGTCCAATAATTCTGGAACATTTTATGTGGTTTGGTATATTTTAGTTCTAGCCACATAATTATTTTCATGATTTTATAAAATGGTTTGGTGTTAAAACTAAACCCAAAACAAATTGCAGAAAAGAAAATAGAAAACAGAGAAGAGAGAGAGATTTACCTGGGCTTACCTGGCCGGCCCAGTGGATAGCCAACCCACGAGGCCCAGGCGCCAGTCACCCCTAACCTCCTGCCAGTAGGCAGGAGGGCATGTGGCCGTGGCACGCGCGCACGCGCTCGCCAGCTCCTGCTTGCCGCTGCTGCTGGAGATGGCCCCAAGCGCCACGACATGCCCCCTTACCGTCCCTCTCTCTCTGGACCCCCTCCTCCTCCACTGCTCTCTCTCCCGTCCTCTGTTTCTCTCGCGCACAGCCACCGAGCGCGACCATCGTCGCCGCTCGCCGTTGCCATGACCATCGCCGTCCCTACGACGCCCCGAGCTGCCCAAGAGCTCCGTCTCATTTCCCTCTTCGTCATCACTGGCCCATGCAGCGCTGTAAGCCCTCGAACGCCGTCCATGCCGCCTTCTTCAACCTCGGGTCGCCGGAGATCCGCTTCGCCGCCCTGCTCAGCTCCGGCCTTCCCCGAGCTTGCTGACCTGCTCTTCATCTCCGCCGTGAGCTCCTCCCCCGAACCCTCCTCTTTCCCGTCTCGTTTGCACGCCATAGTCACCGTCTTGCCTGAGACCGAACTGCGCCGCCGCCCGAGGTTCTCGCTGTCGTGCGCACAGCCACCGCAACTCCCAACCGAGCACACCTATGTGCTCACCATGCTGCGCAGGTGCCGTAGGAGCCAAAGCACGCCACCCCACGGCCACCACAGCCTCGTTTCTAAGTGCGCCCGAACTCTGGCCACCGCCGAAGTCGACACCGCGCTCAACTCCGGCCGCCGGAGCCCCTCCCACTCGCACAGGGAGATGCGGAGCACTCCCAGCAGCACGCAGCGTCCCTCCGCCTTCCTTTTGGTCGCCGGAGGGCGAAACCCGAGCCCCCGTCGCGCCTGCTGTCGCCGGCGACGAGCCACCGGCGTTTTTGGCCCGGTTGACCAGGGGTTTGACCTCCCCTGGGTCTATGACATGCGGGCCCCGCCCCGCTAATTAACTTAGTTTAGGTTTATACTTAATTAGTTTAACCGAGTTCAGCGCTAATTAAACTAGATTAGTTTAGTTAGCCACTGACACGCGGGCCCCCACCAGTCAGTTTGACCTGGGCTGACCCGTTGACTCAATGACGTCATGGTGACGCAATGCTGACGCAATAAAGTATTTTCTGGATTTAATCTTATTCAGGAAATTCAGAAAATGTCCAAAACTTCTAAAAATCATAGAAACTCAACCGTAACTCCAAATGAAATAAATTATATATGAAAATGATCAAAAAAATCCAAAGAATCTGTTTATGTCATTATCATGCATGTTTGAACAACTTAAAGCTGCTGTATACAACAATTTGAACTAATGGCATTTGAAATGTCATATATGGAGTTTGAATTTGAATCTTAGATTCAAACCAACTCCATTTAACTTGCTGATAGTTGCATTAGCTCGAATCACAACATACTGCCATGTCACATTCATGGCTAATTTTTTTTAAATAATACATTTTTTTATTAATTTTCATAAATATACGCTGGGTAAAAAAATTTCAAAAATAATACACCGTCGGCCCGCTGCAGGCCGACTGGGCCTAGTCGGCCCACAGCAGGCCGATTGGATTCCAATCGGCCTACAGCTAGCCGACTGGCCCCTGTCGGCCCACTGTGGGCTGATTGGGTCCTGTCGGCCCACTGTGGGCCGACTGGAGCTAATTGGCTCGCTGTGATCTAATTGTTTTTGCAAAAAAAGTAGGCATAAAAAATATATGTTTAAAAAATGTTAATCATGTAATTAAAAAATGCTAAACATGTAAAAAAAATGTTCCTGATATGTACAAAAAATGTACAATATATATGCAAAAAAGTTGACTAAAAATATGTTTTAAAAAGTGTTAATCATGTATTTAAAATTTGTTAAATGTGTGTATAAAAATGTTCCTTATCTATACAAAAAATATAGAATGTGTATGAAAAAAAGTTGACACCACAAAAATATGTTTGAAAAAAATGTTAATCATGTATTTGAAAAAATGTTCAACGAGTACACAAAAATGTTTCATGTATTGGAATGAAAGGTTAAACGTGTATAAAAAAATGTTCTAGCTCCGGATCTGGTATGGGGGCATCACGGACCTAAGTATGATTGGTAGCTCTTTTTGTATGGAACTAGAACATTTTTTCAAACATATTTTTTTTGGTGTCAACTTTTTTCATACACATTCTATATTTTTGTATAGATAAGGAACATTTTTAATACATATATTTAACAATTTTTAATCATGTATTTGAAAAAATGTCAACTTTTCAAACATATTTTTTTGGTGTCAACTTTTTTTCATACACATTCTACATATTTTGTATAGATAAGGAACATTTTTATACACACATTTAACAATTTTTAAATACATGCCTAACACTTTTTAAAACATATTTTTATGTCAACCTTTTTGCATATATATTGTACATTTTTTGTATACATCAGGAACATTTTCTTAAACACATTTAACATTTTTTAATTACATGATTAACATGTTTTTAAACATATATTTTTTATGCCTACTTTTTTTGCAAAAACAATTAGCCCACAGCGAGCCAATTAGCTCCAGTCGGCCCACAGTGGGCCGACAGGACGCAATCAGCCCACAGTGGGCCAACACGGGCCAGTCGGCCAGCTGTAGGCTGACTCGAATCCAATCGGCCTGCTGTGGGCCGACTAGGCCCAGTCGGCTTACAGCGGGCCGACGGTGTATTATTTTTGAATTTTTTTTATCTAGTGTAATATTTATGAAAATTAATAAAAAATTTATTATTTTAAAAAAAAATATCTCATTCATGCATCATATTGTTGCATTGCATTGATTGTGTTTCTTCTTTGTTTGTCGGTGCTTGTTCCCTCTCGTTAGACGTGTTCCGACATGAGTTCGATGACATCGATGAAGAGTTATATCATCTTCAGAAGTGCCAGGCAAACAAAACCCCCTTGTTCATTCCGATACAATCATACTCTCTCGCTCCTGCTCTCTTTTACTGCATTAGGACAACAACGATTCATCTGTTACTTGCTACGGTAGCTGAACCCCCTTATCCTGTGCATGACCTGTCATTGCCACAGTAAATAGATGAAACCCACTAGCATGAGTAGGAGTTGTTTGAGCCCTGTTCTGCCTACTCATTCATGCTTGTTTGTCATGCCTGCTATGCTTAGAGTTGTGTCAGGTCTGATTCATCAGTAATGAATTGGAATAGTGATGAACATGTCCTACTGTGTGTGAGCTAAGTGTGTGAACACGATTTGGTAAACGTAGCGGTGAGAGGCCATGTAGGAGTACATGGTGGGTTGTCTCATTGAAGCCGTCCTGAGGAACTGAGTTCTGTGTTTGTGATCCATGAAACAACTACTACCATGCATTGGGCCCGAAACCAATGGACCCTCTCGGCTTCTTAATCACCCTTCTCCTCTGGCTAGGAGTTAGAAGTAGTTTCTAGTGTTTGTAGTATGCTGGAGGCCGTGCACAGCGCTGACCCGAGGGATGGGCTGTGATGCGGTAGGCATGTGGCATGGTGTACCGGGCGCCCGTTTGGTGTCTCGGGAACCCTGCACACATCTTTTGGGGCTGTACGTGGAAACTTCGTCCGGACTCCCTGCGGATGGAACCTGAATAGGCGATAAACCTGGACTAGAGACTTGAGTGTTTAGGTAAGTCATGGCCGACACCCTCGCTGGGCTTCCGCTTGAAGGCTGCCGAGTACATGTCATGTAAACGGCGGTAAGTGGTGAGAGCGTGTGTGAAGAAGTACACCCCTGCAGGGTTAACATCATCTATTCGAATAGCCCTGTCCGCAGTAAAGGACTTCTGGGTTGCCTGTACAGTTCATAGACAAGTGAAAGTGGATACTCTAAAATACGCAAGATAAGCGTGAGTGCTATGGATGGCGTTCTCATAGGGAGACGGGAGCGGATCCACAGTGGTGTATTGATATGGTGAATATGTGGACTCGTGTGCACCACCTCAAAAGAGTTACTTGCAGTCGTAGTTCAGGATAGCCACCGAGTCAAAGCTGGCTTGATGTAGTTAAACCCCACCATCCCCTTTGTTGATAATGATGCATATGTAGATAGTTCTGATGTAAGTCTTGCTGGGTACATTTGTACTCATGTTTGCCTATTTTATGTTTTTGCAGAGAGACTTTAGTCTCGCTAGTAGTTCCGCTTGGACTTCGACTTTTAGCTTGCTACCTCAGCTACGATCTTGTGCCCTCGGCAGGATCGGGTAGATAGTCAAGCTTCTCAGCCTTTTTCATTTGTAGATGTCTGTACTCAAACATGTTAAGCTTCCGCTTGTGCTTTGACTTGTATGCTCTGGTTGTTGGGTCATGAGACCCATGTTTGTAATATCTCGCTCCTCGGAGCCTATTGAATAAATACTTGAGTTGTAGAGTCATGTTGTGATGCCATGTTGTATTTGCACATATCAAGCATATTGTGTGTATGTTATTGAAATGCTTGGTATGTGTGGGATCTGACTATCTAGTTGTTTATCCTTGGTAGCCTCTCTTACCGGGAAATGTCTCCTAGTGCTTCCACTGAGCCCTGGTAGCTTGCTACTGCTCCGGAACACTTAGGCTGGCCGGCATGTGTCCTTCTTCGTTCATGTGTCTGTCCCTTCGGGGAAATGTCACGCGGTGTCTACCGGAGTCCTGTTAGCCTACTATAGCCCAGTTTACCGGAGTCCTGCTAGCCCATTTGATATAGCCCGGATTCACTCGCTGATGACCGACACGTTCGTTGTTGGGTCATGTATGCCTGTCCCTGCAAGTTAGTGCCACTTTGGGTTTAGGACTAGCCATGTCAGCCCGGGTTCTTTGTCATATGGATGCTAGCAACACTATCATATACGTGAGCCAAAAGGCGCAAACGGTCCCGGGCCTGGTAAGGAGACACCCGTGGGAATACCGTGCGTGAGGCTGCAAAGTGATATGAGGTGTTACATGCTAGATCGGTGTGGCATAGGATCGGGATCCTGACAGCGTTGGTATTAGAGCCTGACTGCCTGTAGGATTACCAAGCCAAACTGGTTAAAGTTGAGTCTAGAAATTCTTTAGTTATATAAGGGAATTGATTGTGGGATGGAACATAAGGCTCTTTTTACCCCTTTATCTTATGCCCTTCTGATCCGAGTCATCATATCTTTCCTACGGGGTTAAGGAACTAGGCTATCTCTTCTTTCTATCAGGATCACGTGTTACTAGACCTTAGACTTATAGGATTGATTGTTCCAAGCTTCAGTTCGGTTCCTACTACTTCCGTGTATTCAAAGCTGGCCACCGAACCTTGATATTGTGATGATCGAGTGGTTATGCCACTAATTTGTAGGATGCCTCAAATCTTTTCGAGCATTTACAGTCGTTATGTTGTCTGAGTCGTCCCAGGTTTCTAAACAGTCTGATGCATTTGCAAATTCCTTCTTATCGTTCTGAAGTTCCTTTGTGCTAGATCAACCACACTAACTAGTGTGTTGAGGTACTTCATTGCCCCAACATTTTTGTTGGAGCTATTATTATGACCCTAGGTGTCTAGAGTATCACCTAGTAATTTAGCCATGATTTGTGTTCCCAGTGTGATGATTCTGGCCATCATTCTCGAAAGCATCCCGTGATGCCACTTAGTGTGTAGGTATTCCACTTCTGGGTTTTGAACCCGAGATTCACCCTACTTACTTCATGTTGATAGTAATTGCTAGCTCCCTTAGGTTATTAGTAACCTTTGCGTTAGTCCTCGAGGTCCGTGGTATTCCCTTCTTACAAATACTATGAACCGTTTATGGCGAACCGAAAGATCACAACCAGAGTGCTCTTGACGGGTTCTCGATTCTACGCTGTTTATCTGCCAGTTCCACCCTTCTGCATGGGTTATCCAGAAGAAATGTTGAACTTGGTTCCACATACTAATCTATGCATCCACAACTCAGAAAGTTATATGTTCCTTGAGTTGTTCCTCTTTAGTTGTCTTCTGACCCTCGTCTATCTATTAATAGTCAAGAGTATGCGTGCATTCGTTCATCGATGCCTATTACTCTTGTGGTCCGTCAAGCCATTCTATTCCGGAATGACTAGGAGAAACAAACTCCAGTACCTCATCCATATCCAGGATTGGGTCAAAGTAGTTGTATCTCGCAGATCAAAATGCCAACCAGCTTTTGATTTTGTTCTACCTTGGAGTATTACCATCTTTATATCAAGGATGTCATGGGAATTGCACACCATCCTATGAACTCTTAATACAGTGATACTTCCTGCCCTCATTATTCATTTCTCGGTCTCCGTGTTATCTTAACCAGTACGCCGACAAGTGAATCGTGATGTGTGAAATCTATACTCCTAGCAACTCCGTTGCTTGGTATTTAAATGGACAATAACCTCATCCTTAGTGTGTTGATTATTGAATCATCACCCTAAGGTTGATCGCGCTGCCTAGTCCTTATTTTTGGTGCACTCTCCGATCAATGAGTTAGGATTGTATCAATCCCTCGCTCTATTGATCATATTGTCTTGCCCTAAAAAGCAAGATTGTTCTTGAGCTTAGTAACATATCGATGGTTCGTGATTTTCCGAATATCTTCTCGGAAGTATCACCAGTTCGTCACCTGACCGCTATGTTGAGCTCGTGATCAAGTTGGTTTCTCTATGAACCACCCTTTCTCCAAGAATCCGTGTGGGATACCCTGATCTAGTTGGTTAAGGTAAACAACAACTTGGAGAGTTGGAAGATAAAAGCTTGCCGACTTAGTTCATTTTAAGGGATATCTTTGTATGTGTATGTTGAAGAAAGATGATATCTTCATCGATTGGTTCCTGTGATCAGTTGTTGGATCTATTATCTTAACCAATCTTTGATTTGAGCATGGGCTATCGTCAAGTCAAATCAGAACCAACGATATTCGTAATGTTGTCTTACTCGTGGTTGATCCCTCGAGCATACACCATTATACTCTTTGGGTCTAACCAATGCTATCAGCTTGTTCACATAATTGTGGAACTCCAATTATATGGAAACCTGGATGGATTGTTGTTGAGCCCATCGACAATATCCTTATCTCCTCCATGATTCGTGTCGAACATTAACCTAGTGTTGGAAACTTTATGCGCAATGTCTTCATGTTTCGTTCATGAAGCATATGTTTGGATGAAAGAAGTGACTCCCTTAAATTTATGTGCATTTGATGCAAGTTGCCACCGTGAATTCGAGAAAGTCAATGTTGCTTCCTTGGAATCATTCCAAATCAGTCATGCAAACGTGCGAAGTATTCTGTGGTCTGATAGACTGATCATCTTCATTCTATATGTATTCCTAGCACACCAAGCCACTGATTGATTTGTTCAAGGAGAAGAAGTTCCTTCTTAAGAGTATACCTTATGCAAGGACTTCGATATCCTCGATGATGGTTCCCCACCTGAACTCGGTAGTGTTTAATTTTAAGACTACTACGTGGCCATGCTTGTCTGGGACAACGTGTTCACATGTTTGTAGCAGAACCAGCTCATTTTTTGGAGCTTACTACCATAGTTCATTTCCCGAGAATCTCGTAACATCATCTCGTTGATTTGTGTTGCAAACTTTCATTTTTCTTCTAGACTTGACGAGTCTGGAAATTCTAACACCAACCAGATCTGAATCTCAGGCAGTTATGATGGTTAGAACTTTTCTGAAGAACTATAATATTGGCCTCTCTTTAACCTGGTAAAGTGGATGCCATGGCCAACACACCCAGCCGGAAGACCTGTTATTGTAGTATCTTGATTGAGGAAGTTGGCCACCTCCCCATAAGGACCTCGCAAGATTTACTTCTGTAGCTATTCCTTATGGATTCTTGAGCTCCCGAAGTCCGACCTGTTACTTGATGTTCTAGATATCAAACCATTTTATTAAATGGGTTATGCTAGCACATCAAGGAGAACATTAGAAGCGGAGTGCTAAATGTCTCTCGGTCGGTCATCCGGATTTTGATTCCTTGGCCTCACTAAGGTGAAATCTGAGAAGGTGTTATCTTCCTTTGCATCTGCATCATCCATCGCTATTCATCATGGTAGTATGTTGTGTTGCCAGGATCCCTATCACGGATATTGGTAAAACCTTGATGAATATGGTAATGCTCAAGTTCTTGGGAGCATGCTCAAGCACTAGGTGCTATCATAGGCATTATCCGGGATTGCTCTCAGTTTTCTCGGTTATGCTATAAAATTTTCAATAGTGGATTCACTCTCTATTGATGGGGTTCCTCCCTAGTTACCAGAATCATTCCTTGCATTGTCTACAACAAGGTAATCCACATCATCCATTCTAGTCTGGCATGTCATTCCTTCGCACTCCGCCAAGCGATTGTTGTGATTTGCCTTAGGTTGGTACAAAGAGTTTCAATGATTTCTGAATCAAAAGTAATTCTTTTTGCCGCTTAAGGTAACAATTCTATGAGTCACCTCCTCTAAGATGTCTCGCTACGGTGTCATGGAAACTCAACCCCTCGCTACGTTGACAACCGTTCAACACCTTCTTAAGTGTGGATTTGTTGACTACCTAGCGATCCCTCGTCATCTGTTTCACTCCATCCCTCTGGACGTATGCTTCGTGTCCCAGCTCGAGAGTTGTTTCAGCGTCTCGCTCGATGAGTTGATCCTGAGTTGTTCGATCTTCGATAAGATCGATCCTTCTAGAGTTTTCTCTTTCCTCTCTTTGTCATGTTAGTTGCAGTTCTCGGGGCAAGACATCGAGACAATGATTGCGATCAAATCAACGTTATTATGAAGTGCCACCTGGATCATGAAGTTTGTTTTAGTTTGCGTTCCCCTTCCATCTTACCCTACGCTTGAATCTCGGGACGAGATTCTTGCTTAGTGGGGGTCAGTTGTCACAGCCCTAGATTAGCCTTGTTTGTCTTTGCATCTCATCATGTCCTCATCATAGTTATGTTTATGAAATTTGAATTGAGGTTAGTTGAAACCCTCGTAAATCATTTCAGAAATAATCAACATTAAAATCTCTTCAAAGAAGTCCAAGAAAATGTTCCTCTTAGTCTCTAAAAATATTGGCAAGAGGTAAAATTCAAACCAATATTTCTGGTATCTCGGAAACATTTATTTTGGGTCTTTGAATTAATTCAATAACTATTTGCATTGGACATATATATTTTATATAATTAATATATGTCCAATAATTCTGGAACATTTTATGTGGTTTGGTATATTTTAGTTCTAGCCACATAATTATTTTCAGGATTTTATAAAATGGTTTGGTGTTAAAACTAAACCCAAAACAAATTGCAAAAAAGAAAATAGAAAACAGAGAAGAGAGAGAGATTTACCTGGGCTTACCTGGCCGGCCCAGTGGACAGCAAACCCACGAGGCCCAGGCGCCAGTCACCCCTAACCTTCTGCCAGTAGGCAGGAGGGCGTGTGGCCGCGGCGCGCGCACACGCGCTCGCCAGCTCCTGCTTGTCGCTGCTGCTGGAGACGGCCCCGAGCGCCACAACACCCCCCTGACCGCCCCTCTCTCTCTGGACCCCCTCCTCCTCTGCTGCTCTCTCTCCCTTCTCTGTTTCTCTCACGCACAGCCACCAAGCGCGACCATCACTACCGCTCGCCGTTGCCGCGACCATCGCCGTCCCTACGACGCCCCGAGCTGCCCAAGAGCTCTGTCTCGTTTCCCTCTTTGTCATCACCGGCCCGTGCAGCGCTGGACGCCCTCGAACACCATCCATGTCGCCTTCTTCAACCTTGGGTCGCCGGAGATCCGCTTCGCCGCCCTGCTCAGCTCCGGCCTCCCCCGAGCTGGCTGACCTGCTCTTCATCTCCGCCGTGAGCTCCTCCCCCGAACCCTCCTCTTCCCTGTCTCGTTTGCACGCTGTAGTCGCCATCTTGCGTGAGACCGAACCGTGTCACCGCCGTGCGCACGACCACCGCAACTCCTAACCGAGCACACCTATGTGCTCACCGCATCGCGTAGGTGTCGTAGGAGCCAAGCACGCCACCCCACGGCCGCAGCCTCGTTTCTAAGTGCGTCCGAACTCCGGCCGCCGCCAAAGTCGACGTCGTGCTCAACTCCGGCCGTCGGAGCCCCTCCCGCTTGCACAGGGAGATGCGGAGCACTCCCAGCAGCATGCAACGTCCCTCCGCCCTCCTTTTGGTCGCCGGAGGGCGAAACCCGAGCCCCCGCCGCGCCTGCTGTCACCGGCGATGAGCCACCGGCGTTTTAAGCCCGGTTGACCAGGGGTTTGATCTCCCCTGGGTCTATGACATGCAGGCCCCGCCCGGCTAATTAACCTAGTTTAGGTTTAAACCTAATTAGTTTAACCTAGATTAGCGCTAATTAAACTAGGTTAGTTTAGTTAGCCACTGAAACACGGGCCCCCACCGGTCAGTTTGACCTGGGTTGACCCGTTGACTCAATGACGTCACAGTGACGTGATGCTAACGCAATAAAGTATTTTCTGGATTTAATCTTATTCAGGAAATTTCAAAAAATGTCCAAAACTTCTAAAAATCATAGAAATTCTACCGTAACTCCAAATGAAATAAATTATATATGAAAAATGATCAGAAAAATCCAAACAATCTGTTTATGTCATTATCATGCATGTTTGAACAACTTAAAGTTTTTGTATACAACAAGTTGAATTAATGGCATTTGAAATGTCATATATGGAGTTTGAATTTCAATCTTAGATTCAAACCAACTCGATTTAACTTGTTGATAGTTGCATTAGCTCGAATCACAGCATATTGCCATGTCACATTCATGCATCATATTGTTGCATTGCATTGATTGTGTTTCTTCATTGTTTGTCTGTGCTTGTTCCCTCTCGTTAGACGTGTTCCGACGATGAGTTCGATGACACCGATGAAGAGTTATATCATCTTCAGAAGTGCCAGGCAAGCAAAACCCCCTTGTTCATTCCGATACAATCCTGCTCTCTTGCTCCTGCTCTCTTTTACTGCATTAGGACAACAACGATTCATCTGTTACTTGCTGCGGTAACTGAACCCCCTTATCCTCTGCATGACCTGTCATTGCCACAGTAAATAGATGAAACCCACTAGCATGAGTAGGAGTTGTTTGAGCCCTGTTGTGCCTACTCATTCATGCTTGTCTATCATGCCTGCTATGCTTAGAGTTGTGTCAGGTCTGATTCATCGGGAATGAATTGGAATAGTGATGAACATGTCCTACTGTGTGTGAGCTAAGTGTGTGAACATGATTTGGTAAACGTAGCGGTGAGAGGCCATGTAGAAGTACATGGTGGGCTGTCTCATTGAAGCCGTCCTGAGGAACTGACTTCTGTGTTTGTGATCCATGAAACAGCTACTACCACGCATTGGGCCCGAAACCAATGGACCCTCTCGGCTTCTTAATCACCCTTCTCCTCTGGCCAGGAGTTCGAAGTAGTTTCTGGTGTTTGTAGTATGCTGGAGGCCGTGCACAACGCTGACCCGAGGGGTGGGCTATGATGCGGTAGGCATGTGGCATGGTGTACCGGGCGCCCGTTTGGTGTCTCGGGAACCCTGCACACATCTTTCGGGGTTGTACGTGGAAACTTCGGCCAGACTCCCTGTGGATGGAACCTGAATAGGCGATAAACCTGGACTAGAGACTTGAGTGTTTAGGTAGGTCATGGCCGACACCCTTGCTGGGCTTCCGCTTGAAGGTTGCCGAGTACATGTCATGTAAACGGCGATAAGTGGTGAGAGCGTGTGTGAAGAAGTACACCCCTGCAGGGTTAACATCATCTATTCGAATAGCCCTGTCCGCGGTAAAGGACTTCTGGGTTGCCTGTACAGTTCATAGACAAGTGAAAGTGGATACTCTAAAATACGCAAGATAAGCGTGAGTGCTATGGATGGCGTTCTCATAGGGAGACGGGAGCGGATCCACAGTGGTGTATTGATATGGTGAATATGTGGACTCGTGTGCGCCACCTCAAAAGAGTTACTTGCAGTCATAGTTCAGGATAGCCACCGAGTCAAAGCTGGCTTGTTGTAGTTAAACCCCACCATCCCCTTTGTTGATAATGATGCACATGTAGATAGTTCTGATGTTACTCTTGCTGGGTACATTTGTACTCACGTTTGCCTATTTTATGTTTTTGTAGAGAGACTTTAGTCTCGCTAGTAGTTCTGCTTGGACTTCGACGTTTAGCTTGCTACCTCATCTACGATCTTGTGCCCTCGGCAGGATCGGGTAGATAGTCAGGCTTCTCAGCCTTTTTCATTTGTAGATGTCTGTACTCAAACATGTTACGCTGCCGCTTGTGCTTTGACTTGTATGCTATGATTGTTGGGTCATGAGACCCATGTTTGTAATATCTCGCTCCTCGGAGCCTGTTGAATAAATACTTGAGTTGTAGAGACATGTTGTGATGCCATGTTGTATTTGCACATATCGAGCATATTGTGTGTATGTTACTGAAATGCTTGGTATGTGCGGGATCTGACTATCTAGTTGTTTATCCTTGGTAGTCTCTCTTACCTGGAAATGTCTCCTAGTGCTTCCACTGAGCCCTGGTAGCTTGCTACTGCTCCGGAACACTTAGGCTTGCCAGCATGTGTCCCTCTTCGTTCCTGTGTCTGTCCCTTCGGGGAAATGTCACTGGTGTCTACCGAAGTCCTATTAGCCTGATATAGCCCGGTTTACCGGAGTCCTGCTAGCCCAGTTGCTACAGCCCGGATTCACTCACTGATGACCGACACGTGCGTTGTTGGGTCATGTATGCCTGTCCCTGTAAGTTAGTGCCACTTTGGGTTTACGACTAGCCATGTCAGCTCAGGTTCTTTATCATATGGATGCTAGCAACACTATCATATATGTGAGCCAAAAGGCACAAACGGTCCCGGGCCTGGTAAGGCAACACCCATGGGAATACCATGCGTGAGGCCGCAAAGTGATATGAGGTGTTACATGCTAGATCGGTGTGGCATAGGACCGGGGTCCTGACATCTCTTCTACATGCTGCAAGACGGAGGCTGCCAGAAGCGTAATCTTCGATAAGACTAGCTATCCCCCTCTTATTCTGGCATTCTGCAGTTCAGTCCATCGATATTGCCTTTTTTACACATATACCCATGCATATGTAGTGTAGATCCTTGCTTGCGAGTACTTTGGATGAGTACTCACAATTGCTTTTCTCCCTCATTTCCCCCTTTCCATTCTACCTGGTTGTTGCAACCAGATGCTGGAGCCCAGGAGCCAGACGCCACCTTCGATGATGACTCCTACTACACTGGAGGTGCCTACTACTACGTGCAGGCCGCTGACGACGACCAGGAGTAGTTCACGAGGATCCCAGGCAGGAGGCGTGCGCCTCTTTCGATCTGCATCCCAGTTTGTGCTAGCCTTCTTAAGGCAAACTTGTTTAACTTATGTCTATACTCAGATATTGTTGCTTCTGCTGGCTCGTTTATGTTCGAGCACTTGTATTCGAGCCCTCGAGGCCCCTGGCTTGTAATATGATGCTTGTATGACTTATTTTATTTTTAGAGTTGTGTTGTGATATCTTCCCGTGAGTCCTTGATCTTCATCGTACACATTTGCATGCATGGTTAGTGTACGATTGAATCGGGGGTGTCACAAGTTGGTATCAGAGTCGACTGCCTGTAGGAATCCCCCTTCCACACTCCTTGGCCGAAGTTGAGTCTAGTCAATGAAAACTGTTTTGCTAACATGGCTGTGCGGCCCATGGGACCACGTCGCCATTGGGTGGTATTAGGATCTTTTATTCCTCGACCTATACTCTGGGAGGTCTGAATCTCTCTTCTATTCGAGTTTAAATGAGTTTACTAACTCTGACTATAGGTTCTCGTAACTACTTCCTCCCGGAGAGCCCCTTATCACAGATGATCGTCTGCTGTGCCAGAAGATTCCGAAAATACTCTACGATGTTCTTCTGAGGCACTTGAGCCCACCGCCTTTGCAAATTCCCTACCACTTTTATATCCTTATGGATAACTGCATACACCTGCCATTCTTACAAGATGCCCCTAAATTCTCTCTAATGTTCCGAGAATACTTTGTGCCTACTGCCTTGCAGTTCTTTGCCACCTGAATATCCCTACAGATAATTCTCACACTTACCGAGTATCCGCTCATCCCCAGTTGATTCACGTATTTCACACAAGTCTTCAAAATGCCATTCGATCTTCCGAAAACCCTCAGCATCCTATTGCTCTTGAAATTCTTGCCTGCTTGCCTTATGGTTAATCCCATAAGTATAGTAATCTTATTGGCAGCCTTTGTCACTATCATTTTGAGTCTATTGATTCAATATGTTACGAATGCTCGCAATCCTCAATCAGATGCTAGAATTCATCCTTTCGGCTCAGATGTCATTTTAAGCATGAGCTGGATCTCGACTAATCAAATTGTTGTTGATTTTACCCCTAAGGTTACTCAACTTATCCATCCCTAATCAGAGTGTTTGCTTCTGATCCTTTGATTGGGAAATCATAATTCCTTTACATGTGAGCTTTGAATTAGTCAGTTGCTTCTATAACCAATGACTTCGCATTGTTTCTTCCTCTATTTGTGTGCCGATACTCACATCAGCTCCGCTATGGATCGTCAGATCCTTTGTCGAAATATCATTTGACAGTGTCCTTCGTATACAAAAACCTCGAGAAGTTCTTTCCCTGATACATAATGCCTTCGGTAATTGTACCCTCTCCTTTTGTCACCCATGCTCTACTATTGAGCTTGTGTTATTTACTATTGAAGCTTGTGGTATATTTTCCCAAGATACCCCTAAGGGTTGAACCTATGCCTTCCCAGATCTGGGTAAACCTGAGAGCTATCATGATTCATACTCTTCTGGTGTTTTGCTAGATAAAATTTAAACATTACAACTTCTTCAAAAAATGAGAAGTGAATGGAAGGTTATGCGTTGAGGAGGTGGGAGTTGACCTTGAACCATTGTGTTCATGCCCATGGACACGATGTAGATCCTATACTGGAAGCTTCTTGTAATAATAACTATTTCCTTGATATAATATCATCTAGAATCTGTGAATTGATCCTTTGCAATCGTGGTTCCGACCATATTTTCCACTTGATTCCATTTCTCAAGCAAGTGAAAAACACTTGTCTTCTGCAGATCATACATCCCCGCCACCCCTATGTCGATCTTCCTTCGAGTAATACCCTCCAGTATCTCGAGAATATCAAAGAACTGTGTTGCTTCCTATGAGTCTTCATCTAGTATTGCTTCTCACCATTTGAGATTTCCCCCTGGTTCTGAGTTATTTCACTTGAGAACACTTATAAGTGAATCGATTCCGCACTCCGATTCAATAACTCTAAGTAATTTTCATTGCTTAAGAGTTTAATAATTCTTCAAGTCATTCCTAGCATGATCGGCTATATCTTAATTGTGCTAAATTTTGTTGTGCTACCTGGTCCTTCTTTCCGGAGCACAAATTTCGACGATGAACTAACCTTGCGTCGATCTTCCTCGTCATACCACTTCTCCTTGAACAGCAAACTTGATTACGAGTTTGTGTCCTACCCGTGGTTCCAAAGACCTTTCGCTTTCATCATTTCTTTGACTTGATGTCCTCGTCGATCGATTACATCTTCTTGAAACCTCTCGACAAATTTGTCGTGATCATTGTCAACAATTTGACTTCTTCCAAGTTGTTGTCGAATTCAGGATGAGAAATACCATCATTGCCCCTCGATGATTTGTGTTATCATCGACCACATTCTTGCCTTTCCCAACACAAACGTGTTCATGTTTTTTTGTTGTATCTTGATTTCCTTGCTATCTAGCTTATGATATGTTCTACCTTGGAGTATTACCATCTGATTATGTTGAGGATGTTGAGAGAATTGCTCCACCTCATAATATTCTTTGTATTGTGATCCTTCTCATCATCACCATCCTTCTCTTGGTCCCTGTGTTCCAACTGGAATACCAATAAGTGAACTCTATTGTGAGAATTTAATATTCCTAGAAACCCTATTGCTTCTGAGATAATGGACAACTATTCCAATTTAGTGTGCTAGTTGCTAAATCGCCATCCCAACGTTGGTCATGCAACCCAGCCCATATTTCGAGTGCACCGTTCAACCAATGTTTAACTGTGGATGTTTTCCTCGAACATACATCATTATATTGTACTGTTCGATCTGACAAATGTTTTCTCCTTGTTCACATAATTGTGGAAATATGTCTTTTTGGAAACCTTGATGAATTGTCGCTGATTCCATCAGCCACCTCCTCATCCTATTGTTGGTTTACTGATGAACTCTTGTTTTGGAACTTGCTTCCATAGTTCATTTCCCGAGAATCTTATCATGTCATCTCGTCAATTTGCGTTGCACCTTTTCTTCTCAGGAATCTTGAGTATGAGGTATCCTAACGCCAATCAGATCTGAATCTCAGTCAGATATGATGGTTGGAACATATTTCCAAGAGTTATAACATTGGTCTTTACGTGACCCTGTAAGGTGATGTCGTGCCTAGCACACATGGCCGGAGGCCCTATTGATATAGATTCCTTCAGCAAGATTATCCATTCTTCCATGAGGAAATCATAGGACTTATTTTATAAGTTGTTCCTGGTGGATCCTTTGTGTATCCAAAGTCCGATCTTTGCCATAAGACCATGTCAATGCTATCTCGAAGCATGTATGTAGTAATCATGTCATCAATAAGAACATTTGAAGAACAATGCTAATTTCCTTATCAATTATTCAAACACTGTTGTTTGGGTAATGTCATGAAATTCCTCTCCCCTTACCTAAATGGTTTTCTACTTCTATCCTGTCATGGATATCATGCTCTGTTTGTCCTTGGGAAGGATATACCCCTGAAATATGTGTTTAAACACATTTTCCTTTCCATTGTTCTATTTAATTTGATAAACACATTATCCTTTCGATTGTTTGGTTTAACCTTTCTTGAGGTCTATATGATCTAAGCAGTAATATTCTCCTGCTTATGTAAACACATAGGTGTACAATCGTGTCAGTAAGACCCTGTTACTATTGTTGATGACATTCTGGTAACCACTGATGGACGAGAACTTTGCATATTGGTCCGCCTCGTTCAACGAGCAGGAGAATGGTTCTCTTCGTCCCTCGCCCTTGGTATCGATGTTGTTGCCGGCATAACTGACCGGCTACCTTCTGACATGCCTTGCATACATGATCATGCAAGATGTCACCGCCCTTCCTACTTTAACACACATGGTGGGCCCATAACCCACAGTTCCATAGGATCAAAACCTGACTCTCCTATACACCCCATGTTCCCAAGGTTGTTCCTCGCGCGTGGCCTCGTATGTAATTCATGAGCCACCTTCCGAGAGATCATCAATTCTGGTATCAGACACAATGCTTATCCCTGTTGCTCTGAACCCCTTTCATGCCCTGTAGCAGGCATCGAACGATTGCCTACCCGCTCGAAACTTCTCATGGAACCTACTTACTTTGCTCTCGATATTGTCTTAAGTTTCCATTCAGGAGTTACTTTCCGCCACCATCCCCGATGTTATCAACCAGATAGTTAACCTTTCGGAGGTCCGTTTTTCCAAAGTTACCCCTTGTCCTTCATATGTACAATGAAAACTCCGAAGAAAGGATCACGACTTCATCATGATGACCTAAAACAGAGAAATGAAGACATCAACGTAATGGATCGACCTCTTCAAGGAGGACAACGAAGACCGAGAAGACCTATTAGAATTTTGTAACCAAATCCCGTCCCCTTACTCCCCTCCTAAATCTTGGGACGAGATTTCTCGTAGTGGAGGAGAATTGTGACGCCCGGATAATTAAGCTATAGTAAACCTCTATTAATGATGCCACGTCACCTCGGTTATAGTTGCTAATCTCACGTTAGTTCGAAATTCGATTCAAATTCAAATTTAAATTATAGTCAAACAGTAAAGGTTTTCAAATATTAAAACTAAAATGTTCGGGTTGTGCCAAATAATGCATAGGTAATTATGGTGGAGAAACCACACTTTTATAAAATGTTTAAATACTCTAAAATGAATAAAACAGTAGCAAGAACAATTATTTAAAGGCTTTTAAAAATAAACGATTACAAACTATTTTATTTTAAGTGCCAAGTTAATTCTGGTAGTGGCATTATTACTAATACTATTTTAGGTGCAACCTACACATTTTATAAAAGCTAAAATTTAATATGAAAGTATTAAAGAAATAAAAGAAAACAGAAAAAGGAAGATAAAAATAAAGCAAGACTAACAAAAGGAGACCACCCCCTGGCCGTTCGGCCCAACTGGGCAACCAGGCCACCCGACAGGCCCAACCGACCCCTGCTTAACCCCCACTCCCACCGAACCCTAACCCATGTTCCCCACTCCCCCCCCCCTCTCAGTCCACTCCCCCTCGATCTGATCTGG
>NC_041391.1:427929822-427930776 GCF_002162155.2 Triticum dicoccoides | reverse complement strand
CCATGCGCCTTGCCTTGGCGCTCCCGTGCTGCCGCAACCGTCGCCGCCGCCGCTGTTTCATCTCTGCTGCGCTGCCGTCGCCGACTACTCCATCGCACCGCTCTGGTCTTCCCACACGGCTGCCTCCACTCCTCCTGCCGCCCGCTACCTCCCCCAGCTGCGCCCGGCACTCCCTGGCCACCCTGGACGGCGCTCTCCTCCGCCCCGACCGGTGCCCGGGGCCAACCGGGGGATAACCCGCACCCATTAGCCCGTTACGGGGCGCCCAGCAGTGGCGTGTGTCACTCACCACTGGGGCCCGACCCTTTTTTTGAACGAAAAAGAGAAGAAGAAAAGGAAGGGAAAATAAATAATAATAAGATAATAATAATTAATTACTTAATAATTAACTTAATTAATCTAATTTAATTAATCCTGCTTAATTAAACCCTAATTACATGTTAGTCTATGACAGGTGGGTCCCACTGGACCCACAGGCCATGTTTGACTCTAGTTAGCTGGGTTTGACCTACTGATGTCATGGTGATGTCATGCTGACATCACCTTTCACTGTTCTGGATAATGTTTGAGTTAATTAATTAAATAAATTTCAAAAATGCAAAAAACTTTAATAAATCATAGAAAATAAACCGTAACTCGGATGCAAATACTTTGTGCATGAAAGTCGCTCAGAATGACGAGACGAATCCGGATACATAGCTCGTTCGTCCGCCGCACGTCTCTAGCATAGTGAACATGCAACAATCCCCCTCTAGTTTATCCGTCCGAGAATGCGAAACATCGAGAATACTTTCCTGGATGTTTCCCCCCTTCGCTGGTATCATCTACTAATGTGTTAGGTCACCTCTAGCATCATGTATTGCCATGCTATGCTTTGTGATGCTTTGATTGCTCTGTTATTTATTGTGTTCCCCTTTCGTTACTTCTTTCTGGTAGACCCCGAGACTGTCGTCG
>NC_041391.1:427875095-427929584 GCF_002162155.2 Triticum dicoccoides | reverse complement strand
AGAGCAACCAGGCAAGCCCCCCTTTGATCACCAGATATCGTCTATTCTTCTCTCTACTGCTTGCATTAGAGTAGTGTAGCATGTTACTGTTCGATTACTCCTATTCTGTTGCATAGCCTGTCATTGTTGCTATAGTCATTGATACCTTACCCGCAATCCTAAATGCCTAGTATAGGATGCTAGTTTATCATCATTGGCCCTACATTCTTGTAAGTCTGCCTTGCTATACTATCGGGTCGTGATCACTCGGGAGGTGATCACGGGTATATACTATACATATATACATACTATACAGTTGGTGACTAAAGTCGGGTTGGCTCGTTGAGTACCCGCAAGTGATTTAGATATGGGGGCTGAAAGGACAGGTGGCTCCATCCCGGTAGAGGTGGGCCTGGGTTCCCGACGGCCCCTGACTGTTACATTGTGGCGGAGCGACAGGGCAGGTTGAGACCACCTAGGAGAGAGTTGGGCCTGGCCCTGGTCGGCGTCTGTGGTTACTTCATAATAACACGCTTGAGATCTTGGTATTTGATCTGAGTCTGGCCATTGGCCTATATGCACTAACCAACTACGCAGGAACAGTTGTGGGCACTTGACGTCGTGGTATCAGCCGAAGCCTTCTTGACGTCAGCGACTGAGCGGCGCGCGCCGGATTGGACTGGAACGCATGCTCTTGTATTAGGGAGGCTATGTCTGCTTCCGGTCGCCCTCACAACGTGCAGGTGTGTAATGGGCGGTGGGCCCAGACCCCTGCGCCATAGGAGTTAGACCGGCGTGCTGACCTCTTTGTTATGCCTAGGTAGGGCTGCGACGTGTTGATCTTCCGAGGCCGGGCATGACCCAGGAAAGTGTGTCCGGCCAGAGGGATCGAGCATGTTCGGTTATGTGGTGCACCCCTGCAGGGAAGTTGATCTATTCGAATAGCCGTGTCCCTCGGTAAAAGGACGACCCGGGGTTGTACCTTGACCTTATGACAACTAGAACTGGATACTTAATAAAACACACCCAGACAAGTTCCACAGACAACCCGGTGATCGCTTTTCCACAGGGCGACGAGGGGAGGATCGCCGGGTAGGATTATGCTATGCGATGCTACTTGGAGGACTTTATTCTACTCTCTTCTACATGCTGCAAGACGGAGGCTGCCAGAAGCGTAGTCTTCGATAGGACTAGCTATCCCCCTCTTATTCTAGCATTCTGCAGTTTAGTCCACCGATATTTCCTTTTTACACATATACCCATGCATATGTAGTGTAGATCCTTGCTTGCGAGTACTTTGGATGAGTACTCACGGTTGCTTTTCTCCCACTTTTCCCCCTTTCCATTCTACCTGGTTGTCGCAACTAGATGCTGGAGCCCAGGAGCCAGACGCCACCATCGACAACGACTCCTACTACACTGGAGGTGCCTACTACTACGTGCAGGCCGCTGACGACGACCAGGAGTAGTTCAGGAGGATCCCAGGCAGGAGGCCTGCGCCTCTTTCGATCTGTATCCCAGCTTGTGCTAGCCTTCTTAAGGCAAACTTGTTTAACTTATGTCCGTACTCAGATATTGTTGCTTCCGCTGACTCGTTTATGTTCAAGCACTTGTATTCGAGCCCTCGAGGCCCCTGGCTTGTAATATGATGCTTGTATGACTTATTTTATTTTTAGAGTTGTGTTGTGATATCTTCCCATGAGTCCCTGATCTTGATCGTACACATTTGCGTGCATGGTTAGTGTACGATTGAATCGGGGGCGTGACAGATGAGCACGATACCTTATGGTTTGAGGACTGCGTTTATGTGCCTAATGTCCCGGAGATTAGGAAGTTGATTTTACAAGAGGCCCATGATTTGCCTTATTCGATTCACCTAGGAAGTACCAAGATGTATTTGGATTTGAAGGACATTTTCTGGTGGACCGGAATGAAGAAGGATATTGTGGAGTATGTAGCAGTTTGTGATGTATGTCAGAGAGTGAAGGCAGAGCATCAGAAGCCAGTAGGGTTGCTACAGCCATTGCCGATACCCTAATGGAAGTGGGATAAGCTAGGCATGGATTTTATCACGGGATTCCCCAGGACTCGTTCAGGCTATGACTCAATATGGGTTTTAGTCGATCGTTTGACGAAGGTAGCTCTTTTCATCCCAGTGAACACCACTTATACAAGTGCTAAGTTGGCAAAGATATACATGACCAGGATCGTATGTCTGCATGGAGTTCCGAGGACCATTGTTTCTGATAGAGGAATCCAGTTTACCTCAAAGTTCTGGAATCAGTTGCACGAAACTTTGGGTACCATGCTAGAGTTCAGCACAGCCTTTCATCCACTGACAGATGGACAGACCGAGAGAGTCAATCAGATTCTGGAGGACATGCTGAGAGCTTGTGCGCTAGATTATGGATCTAGTTGGGATGACAACTTGCCATATGCAGAGTTCTCTTATAACAACAGTTATCAATCTAGTCTGAAGATGACCCCTTTCGAAGCTTTGTACGGAAGGAGGTGCAGGATACCATTGTTGTGGGATGAAGTTTGAGACCGTCAGTTGTTTGGACCAGATTTGATTAAAGAGTCGGAAGAGAAGGTTAAGCTAATTCGCGATAGGCTCAAGGTAGCCCAGTCTAGGCAAAACAGCTATGCGGATTCTAAACGCAAGGAGACAGTTTACGAAGTCAGAGATAGGGTTTATCTTCGAGTGTCCCCACTTCGCGGAGTTAAGCGTTTTGGAGTTAAGGGAAAGTTAGCGCCATGTTTTGTGGGACCATACAAAGTTATGGAGCGTATGGGAGAAGTTGCTTACAAGCTAGAATTGCCCGAAGGTTTGTCAGGAGTTCATGATGTGTTCCACGTTTCCCAGTTGAAGAAGTGCCACACAGAGATGGCCGATATACCTCTAAGAGATATAGTGCCACTGGAAGCGATTCAGTTGGATAGTGATTTTACCTATGAGGAGAAACCAAAGATTCTCGAGTTTGCCAGCCGAGCCACGCGCAGCAAGGTTATCAAGTTTTGCAAAGTTCAGTGGAGCCACCATACCGAAGATGAAGCCACCTGGGAACGAGAGGAAGACATATTGAAGGACCACCCTCACCTATTTTCTAGCCAACCCGAATCTCGAGGGCGAGATTCATCTTAAGGGGGGTAGGTTTGTAACATCCCAAATTTTCAATTTGGAATGTTATACATTAGATCATCATTGCATATCATATTTTATTGCATTTTGGCTTGATCCTAGAAATTTCAGGCAACTGAAGGACCCACGGAGAGAGTTGGGGATTTCGTTATTTTCATATTTGAGTTTTCTCAAATTTTGAAAATAGGATCATTTGATTTTAATTATTTTATCTTTGAATATTTCTATAATAAAAATAAGAGAGGGGGAATAAAATGACTTCCCCAAAATAAAGAAATATTGGAGATTTAATAATAATATCAAATAAGATTTTATTTTGGATTTTTATTGCTATTTTATTTGAATTAGGAATAATATGTGTTTTTCAACATTGCATTTTAGGCCCAAATAAATGTTCATCTTGTCCGGCTTATTTTTATAGGACGGAGAAAATTTATTTCAGGATTTTTGGAGTCTGTTTAGTATTTTTTTTCTTCTTTATTTTTCTGTAGGTTAGATTTTTTTTAAAAAAAAGAGAAACCGACGACGGGCCGTACCCGAGCAGGACTCTGCCCCGAGGGCCTTTATAAGCCGCGCCGCCCCGCCGCCTGAACCCCACATCGCCAGCCCAGCCTACCGCCGCCGAAACCCTAGCCGCCGCCGCCGCCGCGCCCCGTGTCGCCGGTTGCCACCGCCGCCGCCTCCTCGCCAGAGACCTTGTCGGACCTGAGGTAGCCGCAACCGTTTTTTTTTATAAAAACCGATTGGTTTTTTAAAGAACCCTAGATCCGTTTTTTTAGATTGGTTCGTCGGTTTTCTCGGTTTAGTTATTTAATGGATGTTCGTCCGTACGTTCATTTTAACAAACGGCTTTCGTCGTTTAGCCGAAGACAGCGAACATTCGTTCGTTAGCCTATTCGTTCGTTTTTGTTTTTCTCGATCGCGATTTCTGATCCGATTTTTTTAGTATAACTTTTCGCTCGTTTATTGGAATCAGGCGATTCAAGCGCTAGAGTTTCGTCTCGAAACCATCTTTCCGTTTAACCAACTCAAACAATTTTTCGCTACTATAAAATTTGACTTAGGTCCAGATTAGTAATCGAAGCTTGTTTCTTTGGTCGTTTGACTTTCGTTGCTTCGTTTGATTTGATTCTTTTTGCAAACCGGAGTTCTTAAGTTGAAATATCTGGTTAGATCTCTTATTTGAGTTTTACCCGTGCATTAGATGAGTGCTTATTGTATGTTTGTTTGTTTCCGATAGAGTACCCGGAGTGCACCGCTTGCTACTACAAGTCTCTAGGTTTCACAAATCATTAGCAAAGCAAGTAACACTTTGATCATACCTCTTTACTATCCATTTTTATTGCATTAGATCTATCCTCAAACAATTGCATGATTAGGATCTGATTTAATATGTGGGTTTTGGGAAGTAGATGAGGTAATACCTATTACCTGTTTATTATCAAACCTTTGGGAGTTACTTCTATGTTTGCTTATATCGCCATGCTATGCTAGTAGACGTGGATTGGGTGAGTGTATCCATGACAGATGTGAGATTGTTAATTTATGGTTTACTTAAGGTGGCAACTTAAATTCACATCTGGGTGGATTGAGGCACCTGGGGAACCCAGTGTTGCCTGTATTTTTGGAAATCCTGGGGTACCGTGTGATTCTCCTATGGACCGCCACCCAGGCTCAAAGGGATCATGAGATTATTCATGCTAGAAACTTCTGTGTGCAGCCGCAAGCTATTATGGGCTCTAGCATAGTTGATTATGTTGTGTGACCTCTTTCAGTGGTAGACTAGCAGATGTAGGGGATGTAGGTTGGTACTGTCTACCCAGAGTAAAGAGTTAATGCTTCTGAAAGACTGTGTCTCGGTCATCCGTTTCTCAAACACCATGTAGTGCCAGAATTCCAACGGAGGAGATCGAGTCTTGCGGGAAAAAGTGTGCAAACCTCTGCAGAGTGTACAAACTAATCATGGTTAGCCGTGTCCCCGGTTATGGACGTTTTGAGTATCTAGTATCTGGATTATCATGTGAATCTCATCATGTTACTTAATTTGAATTTTATTGCGTTAATGATGATGCTTAATTGGGATTGAGTTGGAGGAACTTTCTCAAGTTTAACAACCACCATGATAGTTAAATAAAATTTATTCCTTTGTTGTAGGGAAAAAAATGGCTTTATGCAAAACTGTAACCATAGAGCTTTCCACCAGCCATATATGCATGTAGTGATAGCATTATTCTGTTCATTATTCTCTATGTGTTACATTGCCAGCATATTCCATGTGCTGACCCGTTTTCGGCTGCAACGTTCATGTTGCAGACTTTTCAGACGACGAGTAAGGTGCCTTAGCTCGTGATCTTATACTCAGTGATGCCGCTGGAGTTGATGGACTCACTTTATCTTCCAAGCCTTCCGCTGTTATCGTGTTTAGATGGCCTTAAGCCATATTTATTGTAGTAAGTTCTCTTTTGAGACATTCGATGTTATAAGTGTGTGATTGCTACTCTGTTATAAATCCTTCAAGTACTGTGCGTGTCAGCATTACCGATCCAGGGATGACACTGATGCACGGAGATCAGACTGTTTGAGGTCTGGTCGCTACATTAGCGGTAATTAATGCTTCTCGTACTTCTCCATGGTATGCTGATTATGCTAATTACATTGTTGCTAAATTTATACCAACTAGTTTCACATACCAGCAAAAGAAAAAGTGCTTTTATGACATTCCTTCTGGGATGACCCACACCTTTATAAAGAAGGAGTAGATGGTGTTATTAGACATTGTGTACCTAAGCATGAACAGGAACAGATCCTACGCAAGTGCCACTACGAACCATATGGAGGACATCACGCTGGAGATATAACTGCACATAAGGTATTGCAATCCGGTTTTTATTGGCCTACTCTCTTCAAAGATGCTCGTAAGTTTGTTTTGTCTTGTGATGAATGTCAAAGAATAGGTAATATTAGTAGACGTCAAGAAATGCCTATGAATTATTCTCTTGTTATTGAACCATTTGATGTTTGGGGCTTTGATTATATGGGACCTTTTCCTGCCTCTAATGGATATACACATATTTTAGTTGCCGTTGATTACGTTACTAAGTGGGTAGAAGCTATTCCAACTAGTAGTGCTGATCATAACACCTCTATTAAGATGCTTAAAGAAGTTATTTTTTCGAGGTTTGGAGTCCCTAGATACTTAATGACTGATGGTGGTTCACATTTTATTCATGGTGATTTTCTTAAAATGCTTGCTAAGTATGATGTTAATCATAGAATTGCATCTCCTTATCACCCGCAGTCTAGTGGTAAAGTAGAATTGAGCAATAGAGAGCTCAGATTAATTTTGCAAAAGACTGTTAACAGATCTAGAAAGAATTGGCCCAAGAAACTTGATGAGGCATTATGGGCCTATAGAACTGCATATAAAAATCCTATGGGTATGTCTTCGTATAAGATGGTTTATGGAAAAGCATGTCACTTACCTCTCGAACTTGAGCATAAAGCATATTGGGCTATTAAAGAGCTCAACTATGATTTCAAAGTTGCCGGTGAGAAGAGGTTATTTGATATTAGCTCACTTGATGAATGGAGAACCCAGGCCTATGAGAATGCCAAGTTGTTCAAAGAAAAAGTTAAATGATGGCATGACAAAAGGATACAAAAGCGTGAGTTTAACGTAGGTGATTATGTGTTGCTATTCAACTCTCGTTTAAGATTTTTTGCATGAAAGCTTCTCTCTAAATGGGAAGGCCCTTATGTTATCATGGAGGTCTATCGTTCTGGTGCCATAAAAATCAACAACTTCGAAGGCACAAGTCCGAGGGTGGTGAACGGTCAAAGAATCAAACATTATATCTCAGGTAATCCTATAAACGTTGAAACTAATATTATTAAAACCATAACCCCTGAGGAATATATAAGGGACACCTTCCAGAATGTTTCAGACTCCAAAAAGGAATAGGTATGTGGTACGGTAAGTAAACCGACTCCAAAACAATTCTAATGGCAATTTTTCTCTATTTTGGAATATTTAAGAATTTTGGAAAGCAAGAAGTAATCCGAGAAGGACACAAGGCCTCCACAAGGGTGGAGGGCGCGCCCACCCTTACTGGGCGCGCCCCCCTGTCTCGTGGGAACCTCGTGTGCCTCCCGGACTCTGTTTTCTTGCACGTTACTTCTTGCGGTTGGTAAAAATTCATTATATAATCTCCCAAAGGTTTTGACCACCGTATCACGCAAAAATCTTATGTCTTTGTTTTGAGTTGTTTCTGTTACAAATCTAGAGCAATATGTCGTCCCAGGATTCAGAGTGAGAAAGCTATATGGTTGATTACCTTGTGGACCCTAAGGTCTACATGGACTTGGAGCATTGTGGCTGGACCACGGAGGAAGAAGAAGACTATGAGCCTAAGAGAAAGGAGGAGACGAGCTCAGATGAAGATGAAGTCCCGTTACCTCAACCTGGGGACATGCATGTGGAGTTTAAAAAGTCAAGCCTCCCTAATAGGGCAAAGAAGCCCAAGATCGAGTTTATCCCTTTTCATCTCTTGCAGGAAAACAAACAGGAACTATGCAAAAGGATATTAAGCCTTGAGCGAGAGATCGATGATCTAAGGGAGCAAAATTCCATTCTCAAGCGCAAATTAAGGAAGAAACCTACATCATCAACTCCTTCATCACCTCCGAGGACATAATCACTTGGGTATGGGCACTCCCCTTGGCAACTGCCAAGATTGGGGGAGGTGCCCCGGTATCGTATCACCATCACTCCTACCTTTACCATTTTACTTAGTTCGATCCTTTTGGTAATATCTAGATCTAGTAGACTAAAGTTTTGGTATGAATTAGTTCTGAGTTTTGCTTTATGATCCCTCTATGTAATCGAGTCCGTGAGCTATCTATAATAAATATTAGTGTTGGGTCAAGGGCTTTATTGTCTTGGTATGATCTTGAGAAAATAGAAAGAATAAAAAAGAATAAAAGAGTTCGTATTGACCTTATGGATAGTAATGACTTCACACATAAAGAGTATGAGACTTAAAAGTTGTTGAGAGTTGGCAAACATAGTTTTGGTCATCCTTGCAATTAATAGGAAGTAATAAAGATAGAGAGGTTCTCACATATGAATATACTATCTTGGACATCTTTTATAATTGTGAGCCCTCATTAAAGTATGACATGCTAAAGAGTTGATGTTGGACAAGGAAGACAACATAATGGTTTATGTTTTCTCACATCTCAGTTAAAGTATATTGTCATGGATCGTCCAACATGTTGAGCTTGCCTTTCCCCCTCATGCTAGCCAAATTCCTTGCACCAAGTAGAGATACTACTTGTGCTTCCAAATATCCTTAAACCCAGTTTTGCCATGAGAGTACACCATACCTGCCTAAGGATTGAGTAAGATCCTTCAAGTAAGTTTTCATGTTGCAAGCAATAAAAATTGCTCTCTAAATATGTATGACTTATTAGTGCGGAGAAAATAAGCTTTATACGATCGTGTGATATGGAAGTAATAAAACCGATGGACTGCGTAATAAAGGTTCATATCACAAGTGGAAATATAAAGTGACGTTCTTTTGCATTAAGATTTTGTGCATCCAACCCTAAAAGCACATGACAACCTCTGCTTCCCTCTGCCAAGGGCCTATCTTTTACTTTATGCAAGATTCAAGGTGATCTCCACCTTTCCCTTTTTCATTTTATCCTTTGGCAAGCACGTCATGTTGTAAAGATCCTAATACATATATCCAATTGGATGTAAGTTAGTATAAACTATTATCGTTGACATCACCCAAAGGTGAATACGTTGGGAGGCGAAATTATAAGCCCCTATCTTTCTCAGTGTCCGATTGAAACTTCATAACCATAAGTATTGCGTGAGTGTTAGAAATTGTAGAAGACTATATGATAGTTGAGTATGTGGACTTGCTGAAAAGCTCTATTCTTGACTCTTTCTGATGTTATGATAAATTGCAATTGCTTCAATGACTGAGATTATAGTTTGTTAGTTCTCAATGAAGTTTATGATCCATACTTGACATTGTGAATAGATTGTTACTTGAGCATAAGAAATCATATGACAAAATCTATATACGTTGCTGTTATAAGACCGATCATGATGCCCTCATGTCCGTATTTTATTTTTATCGACACCTCTATCTCTAAACATGTGGACATATTTTTCGATTTCGGCCGCTTGAGGACAAGCGAGGTCTAAGCTTGGGGGAGTTGATACGTACATTTTGCATCATGCTTTTATATCAATATTTATTGCATTATGGGTTGTTATTACACGTTATGTCACAATACTTATGGCTATTCTCTCTTATTTTACAAGGTTTATTATGAAGAGGGAGAATGCCGGCAGCTGGGATACTGGCTGGAAAAGGAGCAAATATTGGAAACCTATTCTGCACAGCTCCAAAAGTCCTGAAACTCCACGAAAGTCATTTTTGGAATTAATAAGAATTATTGAGCAAATAAAGTACCAGAGGGGGCCCACACCTTCGCCACGAGGGTGGGGGGCGCCCCCCCTACTGGGCGCGCCCCCTGTCTCGTGGGCCCCCTGTTGGCCCTCTGATGCCCATCTTCTGCTATATGAAGGCATGTATGGGATGAAACTCCGCCGCCACGAGGCGGAACCTTGGCGGAACCAATCTAGGGCTCCGGCGGAGTTGTTTTGCCGGGGAAACTTTCCTCCGGGAGGGAGAAATCATCACCATCGTCATCACCAACGATCCTCTCATCGGGAGGGGGTCAATTTCCATCAACATCTTCATCAGCACCATCTCCTCTCAAAAACCTAGTTCATCTCTTGTATCCAATCTTGTATCAAAACCACAAATTGGTACCTGTGGGTTGCTAGTAGTGTTGATTACTCCTTATAGTTGATGCTAATTGGTTTATCTGGTGGAAGATCATATGTTCAAATCCTTAATGCATATTAATACTCCTCTGATCATGAATATGAATATGCTTTGTGAGTAGTTACCTTTGTTCCTGAGGACATGGGTGAAATCTTGCTATTAGTAGTCGTGCGAATTTGGTATTCATTCGATATTTTGATGAGATGTATGTTGTCTCTCCTCTAGTGGTGTTATGTGAACGTCGACTACATGACACTTCACCATTATTTGGGCCTAGAGGAAGGCATTGGGAACTAATAAGTAGATGATGGGTTGCTAGAGTGACAGAAGCTTAAACCCTAGTTTATGTGTTGCTTCGTAAGGGGCTGATTTGGATCCACTAGTTTCATGCTATGGTTAGGTTTACCTTAATACTTCTTTTGTAGTTGCGGATTCTTGCAATAGGGGTTAATCATAAGTGGGATGCTTGTCCAAGAAAGGGCTGTAACCAAGCACCGGTCCACCCACATATCAAATTATCAAAGTACCGAACGCGAATCATATGAGCATGATGAAAACTAGCTTGGCGATAATTCCCATGTGTCCTCGGGTGCGCTTTTCTCATTATAAGAAATTGTCCAGGCTTGCCCGTTGCTACAAAAAGGATTGGGCCACCTTGCTGCACTTTATTTACTTTCCTTGCTTGTTACCCGTTACAAATTATCTTATCACAAAACTATATGTCACCTACAATTTCAGTGCTTGCAGAGAATACCTTACTGAAAACTTCTTGTCATTTCCTTCTGCTCCTCGTTGGGTTCGACACTCTTACTTATCGAAAGGACTACGATAGATACCCTATACTTGTGGGTCATCAGATGGCCGCGACAACGTGGGGCGCCTATGCTGCGAAGCGCATGATGAACAGATCGCACAGCTCCTCCAGGAGGCCACCGAATATTCTGGCAGGTTGAGCAGCTAGGAGCACGACACACACATGAGGGCCATAGGGAGCCAGTTCACCATAACCTTGTCGCCACCGCCCGACGCCCAGATGGCCTCCGCATACACCTGCCATGGGACGCGCTGTCGTATCGTGGCGGTAACTCTGGCCTGAATTTCAGCAGCCACTGCACCTGTCGCGAGGCGGGGGAGAAAGCTCGAAGGCCTGCGATGCCTCCGAACGCGCCTGGCAGCCCGGCAGGTGGAGCGACGCCTGCCATGGGACGATGCAGCGCAGGTGGAGCAGGGTTGATGAAGAGGTAGACCTTCGACACACCCCTACCTGGCACGTCAAATGTTGGATTCAGGGCTCTGCAGACCCAAGAAAGGTTCAAACTCCGGGGCGTGTGCGAAGAACTCAACCTCTTCAGCCAACCAGTCCCTCGCCTCCACGGCCTAGCTCAATGAACAAGTAAGAAGGTGGAAACTGCAGTTTACCCAGGTTCGGGCCACCTTGCGGTGTAAGACCCTACTCCTACTTTGTGGTGGATTTGCCTCATGAGGGGCTGAGGATGAACTAGTACATAGAAAGAACAGTCTCGCGAGGTCTGCTCTTGTGTGCGTGTGAATTGATGGGGTGTGGATCGGATCCTCTGCTACGGTGGTGGCTAGCCTATATTTATAGTGGCCTCGGTCCTCTTCCCCCAAAAGGAAGGCGGGAAGGGATCCCACAGTGGCCAATTTGAAAGGGGAAAAGTAGTACATCTTATCCTAACAAAAGGTGGTCTTAGCCTGCAAAGACTCTGGTTGTGACGCTGCGATGGGCTCGATGATGACATTTGTCCTGCCGTCCTGGCGGTCTTGGTCTCATTGCAGGGGAGTGGAAACCTTTGGCTGATTCCTCGGGACCCCGCGCCTGCGCTTGCCTCCTTAGCACCAAAGAGGAAATCTACTCCTTTGCGCTCGTTGGCGCCCGCCTGGCCTTGGTCGTCATGGCTTGTGTCACCCCAACCTTGTGAGGTTGGGCATCTTCATAGAAATCTCCGCTCCTGAGGAGGCAGCCAGGGGAGGCTGCTCCCTCCGGAGGTCTTGATGTCGCCCACCTCGCAAGGGTCTTGTCTTGATGATGCCGTAGATGGGCCGTAGTAGGCCATCGATGGATCCACGCCATGGACCGACGGTAGGCAAGTCTGGGTACCTTGGTTCTCAGAACGCCGACATGTACATTTGAGTATTATTTTGAGCCTTTTTGCATCTTGTTTGTATCTTAGTTGGCTCATGTGAGAGATTAATGGAACATCCCATTTTGGGGGAGTGATGTGCTTTGTGCACTTCACAATCCTATAAATGTGTGTACATGAGGAATACCACCTTGTGTTGATATTACAAGATTATATAGTCTCTATGTGGTATGTCTTCTCATGAGAAATTCAAATTCTAAATAGTCCATTAATTTTCTCTTGTTGGATTCCTATTGCCTCTTGTGAAGTTTTCTTTAGTATCACATTATGGGGGAGTAATGTGCTATGTGCAAATTACAAGCCTAGGAAATGTGTATATTTGAGATATTGGCACCTAGAATTGATATTGTAAATTATCTTGTTCCTAGGTGGCATGTTAGCTCTACAAGTTGCAGTTTGCTTTTGTGTTTGGTGTGAAGATGATGATGGATATCTTTGAAATCTACCACCGGGAATTATTTCCAAATACTTCTTGTCTCTTGACAATTGGTAATAATTTATGTGGTAGAAATTGTTGGTCATCTTTACATTGGCCTTTGCTTTTATTTGCCTTATCTCCTGCCTAGGATTGTGTCAACTCCCATTTGTATTCCATACCACTTGTGGATCTTTTTAATTCCTTGAGCTTGTCGAGTGTTTTATAGATATAGTGAAAGTGGTGATCCCATCTTGTGCATTTTGTATTCAAATGCAAATTCTCTATAATGCACAATGCTTGGGGGAGCTATCCTATTTTTCTTAAAACACTCACCTTATGATCCTTATCAAGTGTGTGTTGGTGGAACACAAACCGTTTCTTTTTGGTACTTTGTGCCATCATGAAACTTTGTAGAGCGTTTGGTTAGTTTGGAACCATTCTCTCTTTTGGAAGTTCAACATCTTTCTTTTTGATTGTATCAATGGATATCTCATTCCTTGATGTATCTTTTAATTGATATCTTCCAAGTGATGATTCCTTAATTTGGTATCCTTTTCACTTGGTATTACTTTTTCATTTGGTGTTGGTTCTTGAAAGTCTTTGGCATGCTTATTTACGTCATGTATTTTCTTTGGCATGCTTTTTTTCTTTGACCCAATATATAGGAGAAACTCCACCAAGTCTCAAATTGGATGAGATGTGCATGATATTTATTTTCATATCTATGTGCACATATTTATGTGGAGTTTGTCCTATGTATTGGTGTTTCTAACTCTCTGGTCACAATGAGTTTGTGTACCATTTTGTTTGTGTTGTTGTTCTAGGAACAATTGGAGATGCATTGTATGCTCGGCTCACTCACAAGGAAGGTGGTGTCACCATGTGCTTATTGGAGTCAAGCTAGGATGTTCAATGAACTACTATCTAATACCTTCAATTGGTATCTTCTATATCCTTCCAATGTGATGAGGACATCAATACCATTGTTACACCCACAGCCCCTACTACTACATATACGGGACCAATTACTAGAGCTCGCGCACGCCAATTAAATTATCAGGTACTTTCGTTTCTTGGTAATGATTCTAATGTTCATGAGAATATGATGCTGCCTAAATTGGATACATTTGTTTTGCTTACAAATGAAGGGCCTAGCTTGGAGAAGGATGAACATTGGAGCAAGAACAAGCATGGAGATGATGCCATGCGCAAGGGGAACAAGAACGGAGTTACAAGTGATGATTTCAGGACTTTGAAGCCACCATAATGGGTGCATGAAGCCTTGGACGAAATATACAAGATGCCACTTCATAAATTTCGTCTCAAGGCTATTATAGGTGCTGCGTTACCTTTTTATTGGGCCAGGCCCATGTAATTTCGGAATACATAGGTATAGGCTATTTTTAGAGTCCGTATGTGTGGGGAAACAAGAGATAGGGTTGATTTCGGACCCCTCCACCAAGGGCCACGAAATTCCCCCTCTCTTCCTCCATATATACAGCCCTTAGGGCACCGTTTAGACTTTGGGTTTTGTTTAGATTAAAAGTTCGCCATAGCTGCAACTTCGTGTACTTCGTTTGTGTTCAACGACCAGACAAAGGCGTCACAGAACCCCACCTTGATCAATAAAGCTTTCATCTTATATTCGCAATATCCAGATTGCAATCTTAGTTTATTGCTTGTTCTTCGTTTGCTCGCAGGAAACAGACCCTCGTGGTCAGGTTGATCGTGCTCCGGCGTGGTCAATAACCTCTCGGAGTTGGTTTAGCGATTGCTAAGGCGCGACGTCCTCGCACGTTGGTAGTCGGATCGTCAAAGTCGACTTCCACCAAAGCGATATCCATCATCTCATCGAAAGACGGGACACCTTTGCCTCTATCAAGTGGTATCAGATTTCCAGGTTGCTCGGTGAGATGAGATTTTACAGTTTTTCGTAGTTTAGATCGAGTCTGTTCTTCATACCTATAGTCCACGAAAAAGCCAAAAAAAATTAGGGTTAGTTCATCCCATCCGAACCAATCTGAGCCTTGCATAATCTTTTCTGTATTTGCTTTGTTGAATTTGCGGTTGCATCGTCGTGTCCAGTTGCTGGTCTTAGCGTCTAGTCTTTTAGAGTTTCGAGTTCTGTTCATAGGTTGTCACGTCGCCGCTGCCATATATCACCACCACATATTCACCGCCAATCCGAATCCATATACGCCACCACATATCCGCCACCATCACGCCAATCCGAGTTCACCTGCAACATATATCCGCCACCTGTCCGTGTTCCACCAGATTCATCTCCGCCACCAGTCCGAGTTCCACCAGATTCATCTCCGCCACCAGTCCTAGTCCGAGTCCAGTAATTGTTGCATTGTTCTCGATTTCCAGATCACGCGACACTCCGAGTCGTGACAGAGAAGGACTCCCCAACTTCCGAGCCATCCGCAGAAGAAAAATAGTTCCAATTTCAAAAAAACTAAGTTTGGAAAATTCTGGCTAGGCAGTTTTTAGACCATTTGTAGACTTTTTCGAAAAAAATTTGTTGCGGAGCAAAAAAAAAGAGGAAAAAAAGTGCAAAAAAAGAGAAAAAGAGAAAAAAGAGAAAAAAAATTGAGAGTGTGCTCCTCCCTTGTTTACGTGCCGCGCCGTGATTTTGTTGGTGTTCTAGGCTCGCGTCTCTAGCACAGTCTAGCCTAGGACCAGCACAGTACCATCATTGAGCGTTTATTCAACTTTGCATCTCTGAATTGATTATTGCTGACCCTTTTTGCTACCATATTATAAGCCTTCCCAGCTCCACATACATCTACGTCGTGCGTTTGACTCTCCCTGGTAATCGCTCTATCCAAGCTTTGAGAGTTTTGACTACAACGGTTGCCGATCACCGCCTGTTGCTGGGTAAGAACTAGTAAGAATTTGAGTTTTGCTTGATGGGTTTGTGACACCCACCACCACCACTTGTTCGTAGTCTGTAGGATCATATTCTTTTGTGTTTCTATTGCTGCTAACCATGCCAGGATCACAAGCCGACGAGATTGACTGGGAGAATTTATCAAACAAGGAGCTTCATGATAAGTTTCAACAAATGATGACTGAACAGGTGCAAGATGTGCTGAACAATTTTGAAGAGGCCATGGAGAAGATCACTGGCCTTGAGAAGACGTTCGAAACAAAGCTCGATAACAAGTTTAATGAATTGCTCGCGCGTTTTCCACCACCACCACCCGCTGCACCTAACGCACCTCTCCAACAACAACAACAACGACTACCTCCATGTCGCGAAACAGACCTCCGCCGAGCAAGCCGTGTTCCTCTTGCGTTTGGCCAAACTATTGGTGCTGCTGTTGATACTTCTGTGGCTCCTGCTGCTGATGCGGAGGAGGATGATTATGTGGGAGATTATGAGGATGAGGTAGATCAAAATCAGCACTACGTGCAGCCACCTGTACCACCACCAGCAGGTCGACCTCAGGTATATATTCGTAATGGTAGGCCTGCACCACCACCTCAGGTACGAGATGATGTCCATATTCCTAAACTGAAATTGAATATTCCACCATTTGAGGGTAGATATGTTCCTGATATATATCTTACTTGGGAGTCAGAAACTGAACAACGATTTACATGTTTACAATATCCTGAGGAGAGACGAGTTGCTGCTGTTGTTTGTGCTTTCACTAGTTTTGCATGTGTATGGTGGTCTGAACATTGTAGATTATATCCTATTCCAACTACTTAGGCTGCTTTGAAAACTGCTATGCGTACGCGTTGGGTTCCACCATATTATCAACGTGAATTGCTTCAAAAATTGCAGCGTTTAAGACAAGGGAAAATTCTGTAGAAGAATATTATCAGGAATTACAAACTGGCATGATTAGATGTGGTATTGTTGAGGAGAATGAAGCTATGCTTGCACGTTTTCTGGGTGGATTAAATAGAGAGATTCAGACCATTCTAGACTATAAGGAGTATACTAATATCACTCATTTATTCCATCTTGCTTGTAAAGCTGAACGTGAAGTGCAGGATCGACAAGCATTGGGGCGAACTAACTTTTCTGCAGGCCGACCTTCATCATGGACACCACGTGCATCTTCTACTTCAACTGCACCAGCACCTCCATCCGGTGCCACCTCCAGCCGTGATACAAGAAAACAGGCACAACCACCATTATCTGCCAAGAGCGCACCTGCGGGGCCTGCACAGCGTTCTTCTTCTTCCATGGCATCAACAGGGCACACAAGTGATATTATTTGTCGTCGTTGTAAGGGAGGAGGTCATTATGCGAGGGAATGCAAATCTCCGCGTGTGATGATTGCTACCGCGGATGGTGGATATGAGTCTGCTAGTGACTATGATGAGGAGACTTTGGCTCTTATTACACGTGAAGAACATGGTGGAGATGATTCTGATCATGAGACGCAATACATGTGATAGAGGCAAAGGTGTCCCGTCTTTCGATGAGATGGTGGATTTTGCTTTGGTGGAAGTCGACTTTGACGATCCGACTACGAACGTGCGAGGACGTCGCGCCTTAGCAATCGCTAAACCAACTCCGAGAGGTTATTGACCACGCCGGAGCACGATCAACCTGACCACGAGGGTCTGTTTCCTGCGAGCAAACGAAGAACAAGCAAGAAACTAAGATTGCAATCTGGATATTGTGAATATAAGATGAAAGCTTTATTGATCAAGGTGGGGTTCTGTGACGCCTTTGTCTGGTCGTTGAACACAAACGAAGTACGCGAAGTTGCAGCTATGGCGAACTTTTAATCTAAACAAAACCCAAAGTCTAAACGATGCCCTAAGGGCTGTATATATGGAGGAAGAGGGGGGAATTTCGTGGCCCTTGGTGGAGGGGTCCGAAATCAACCCTATCTCTTGTTTCCCCACACATACGGACTCTAAAAATAGCCTATACTTATGTATTTCGAAATTACATGGGCCTGGCCCAATAATAAGGTGACGCAGCACCTAAAAGAGCCTCGGGACGAAATTTATGAAGTGGCATCTTGTATATTTCGTCCAAGGCTTCATGCACCCATTATGGTGGCTTCAAAGTCCTGAAATCATCACTTGTAACTCCGTTCTTGTTTCCCTTGCGCATGCCATCATCTCCATGCTTGTTCTTGCTCCAATGTTCATCCTTCTCCAAGCTAGGCCCTTCATTTGTAAGCAAAACAAATGTATCCAATTTAGGCAGCATCATATTCTCATGAACATTAGAATCATTACCAAGAAACGAAAGTACCTGGTAATTTAGTTGGCGTGCACGAGCTCTAGTAATTGGTCCAGTATGTATAGCAGCAGGGGCTGTGGGTGTAACAATTGTATTGATGTCCTCATCAGCGTACGCGTTGGGTTCCACCATATTATCAACGTGAATTGCTTCAAAAATTGCAGCGTTTAAGACAAGGGAAAAATTCTGTAGAAGAATATTATCAGGAATTACAAATTGGCATGATTAGATGTGGTATTGTTGAGGAGAATGAAGCTATGCTTGCACGTTTTCTGGGTGGATTAAATAGAGAGATTCAGACCATTCTAGACTATAAGGAGTATACTAATATCACTCGTTTATTCCATCTTGCTTGTAAAGCTGAACGTGAAGTGCAGGATCGACAAGCATTGGGGCGAACTAACTTTTCTGCAGGCCGACCTTCATCATGGACACCACGTGCATCTTCTACTTCAACTGCACCAGCACCTCCATCCGGTGCCACCTCCAGCCGCGATACAAGAAAACAGGCACAACCACCATTATCTGCCAAGAGCGCACCTGCGGGGCCTGCACAGCGTTCTTCTTCTTCCATGGCATCAACAGGGCACACAAGTGATATTATTTGTCGTCGTTGTAAGGGAGGAGGTCATTATGCGAGAGAATGCAAATCTCCGCGTGTGATGATTGCTACCGCGGATGGTGGATATGAGTCTGCTAGTGACTATGATGAGGAGACTTTGGCTCTTATTACACGTGAAGAACATGGTGGAGATGATTCTGATCATGAGACGCAATACATGGCTCCTGAAGACGCTGACATGTATGAATGTTTAGTTGCTCAACGTGTTTTGAGTGTGCAGATCACACAAGCTGAGCAAAATCAGAGGCACAATTTGTTCCATACCAAGGGAGTTGTGAAGGAACGTTCTGTGCGCGTCATCATAGACGGAGGGAGCTGCAACAACTTGGCTAGCATGAAGCTGGTGGAGAAGCTTTCTCTCACCACAAGACCACATCCACATCCTTACTACATCCAATGGTTCAACAACAGCGGCAAGGTTAAGGTAACACGTACTGTTCGTGTGCATTTTAGTATCTCTACATATGCTGATTATGTTGATTGTGATGTGGTACCTATGCAAGCATGTTCCTTATTACTTGGTAGACCATGGCAATTTGATAAAAATTCTGTACACCATGGTAGAAACAATCACTATACTCTTGTTCATAAGGATAAAAATATTACTTTGCTTCCTATGACTCCTGATTCCATTTTGAAAGATGATATTAATAGAGCTAATAAAGCAAAACAGGAGACGAATAAGAGTGAAAATCAGATTGTGGCAAAAGAATTTGAGCAACAAATGAAGCCTAATAATAAACCATCTAGTGTTGCTTCTGAAATTAAATTGAAAAGTTCATGTTTATTTGCCACCAAATCTGATATTGATGAGCTAGATTTCAGCAAATCTGTTTGCTATGCTTTTGTGTGCAAAGAGGCATTATTTTCATTCGAGGACGTGCCTTCCTCTTTGCCTCCTGCTGTCACTAACATTTTGCAGGAGTTCGCTGACGTCTTTCCACAAGACGTGCCACCGGGATTACCGCCTATTCGAGGGATTGAGCATCAGATTGACTTAATTCCCGGTGCTTCACTGCCAAACCGTGCACCATACCGTACCAATCCAGAGGAGACGAAGGAGATTATGCGTCAAGTACAAGAGCTTCTCGACAAAGGTTATATACGCGAATCCCTTAGTCCTTGTGCTGTTCCTATTATTCTAGTGCCGAAAAAGGATGGTACATCACGTATGTGTGTTGATTGTAGAGGCATTAATAATATTACTATTCGTTATTGTCATCCTCTTCCTAGGCTAGATGATATGCTTGATGAATTGAGTGGCTCTACAATATTCTCCAAAGTTGATTTGCGTAGTGGATACCATCAAATTCGTATGAAATTGGGAGATGAATGGAAAACAGCATTCAAAACTAAGTTTGGATTATATGAGTGGTTAGTCATGCCTTTTGGGTTAACTATGCACCTAGTACTTTCATGAGATTAATGAACGAAGTTTTACGTGCTTTCATTGGCGATTTGTGGTAGTTTACTTTGATGACATATTGATTTATAGCAGATCTTTGGAAGAACATTTGGAACATTTACGTGCTGTTTTTATTGCTCTACGTGATGCACGTTTGTTTGGTAACCTTGGGAAGTGCACCTTTTGCACCAACCGGGTATCTTTTCTTGGCTATGTTGTTACTCCACAGGGAATTGAAGTTGATAAAGCCAAGATTGAAGCTATTGAGAGTTGGCCGCAACCCAAAACGGTCACACAAGTGAGGAGTTTTCTTGGCCTCGCTGGATTCTATAGGCGTTTTGTGAGAGATTTCAGCACCATTGCTGCACCTCTCAATGAGCTTACAAAGAAAGATGTGCCTTTTCTTTGGGGTACCGCACATGAAGAAGCCTTCTCGGTATTGAAAGATAAGTTGACACATGCTCCTTTACTCCAACTTCCTGATTTTAATAAGACTTTTGAGCTTGAATGTGATGCTAGTGGAATTGGATTAGGCGGTGTGTTATTACAAGATGGCAAACCTGTTGCATACTTTTCTGAAAAATTGAGTGGGCCTAGTCTGAATTATTCTACTTATGATAAAGAATTATATGCTCTTGTTCAGACTTTAGAAACATGGCAACATTATTTATGGCCCAAAGAATTTGTTATACATTCTGATCATGAATCTTTGAAACATATTAAAAGTCAAGCTAAACTGAATCGTAGACATGCTAAATGGGTTGAATTCATTGAGACTTTTCCTTATGTCATTAAACACAAGAAGGGAAAAGAAAATGTTATTGCTGATGCATTGTCTCGCCGCTATACTATGCTTTCACAACTTGACTTCAAAATATTTGGTTTGGAGACCATCAAAGATCAATATGTGCATGATGCTGATTTTAAAGATGTAATGCAGAATTGTAAAGAAGGAAGAACGTGGAACAAGTTCGTCGTTAACGATGGATTTGTGTTTCGTGCTAACAAGCTATGCATTCCAGCTAGCTCCGTTCGTCTTTTGTTGTTGCAGGAGGCGCATGGAGGAGGATTAATGGGACACTTTGGCGTGAAGAAGACGGAGGACGTACTTGCTACACATTTCTTTTGGCCAAAGATGAGACGGGATGTTGAGCGTTTTATTGCTCGATGCACTACATGTCAAAAAGCTAAGTCACGACTCAATCCTCATGGTTTATATATGCCTTTGCTTGTACCTAGTGTTCCTTGGGAGGATATATCTATGGACTTTGTTTTAGGTTTACCTCGAACAAAGAAGGGGAGGGATAGCATATTTGTTGTCGTGGATAGATTCTCGAAAATGGCACACTACCATGTCATAAAAGCGATGATGCTGTTAATGTTGCTGATTTGTTCTTTCGTGAAATTATTCACTTGCATGGTGTGCCAAATACTATTGTTTCAGATCATGATACTAAATTTCTTAGCCACTTTTGGAGATGTTTATGGGCTAAGTTGGGGACTAAACTGCTTTTTAGTACTACTTGTCACCCCCAAACTGATGGACAAACTGAAGTAGTCAATAGAACGTTGTCTACTATGCTTAGGGCTGTTTTGAAGAATAATAAGAAAATGTGGGAGGAATGCTTGCCTCATATTGAATTTGCTTATAATCGTTCATTGCATTCTACTACTAAGATGTGCCCTTTTGAAGTTGTGTATGGTTTCCTACCTCGTGCACCTATTGATTTGTTGCCTCTTCCATCTTCGGAGAAGGTTAATTTTGATGCTAAACAACGTGCTGAATTGATTTTAAAAATGCATGAGTTAACTAAGGAAAACATTGAGCGTATGAATGCTAAATATAAACTTGCTGGAGATAAGGGTAGAAAACATGTTGTGTTTGCACCTGGAGATCTTGTTTGGTTACATTTGCGTAAGGATAGATTTCCCGATTTGCGCAAATCAAAGCTAATGCCACGTGTTGATGGTCCCTTTAAGGTGTTAGAGAAAATAAATGATAATGCATATAAACTTGAGCTGCCTGCAGATTTTGGGGTTAGTCCCACTTTTAACATTGCAGATTTGAAGCCTTATTTGGGTGAGGAAGATGAGTTTCCGTCGAGGACGACTTCATTTCAAGAAGGGGAGGATGATGAGGACATCAATACCATTGTTACACCCACAACCCCTACTGCTACATATACGGGACCAATTACTAGAGCTCGCGCACGCCAATTAAATTATCAGGTACTTTCGTTTCTTGGTAATGATTCTAATGTTCATGAGAATATGATGCTGCCTAAATTGGATACATTTGTTTTGCTTACAAATGAAGGGCCTAGCTTGGAGAAGGATGAACATTGGAGCAAGAACAAGCATGGAGATGATGGCATGCGCAAGGGAAACAAGAACGGAGTTACAAGTGATGATTTCAGGACTTTGAAGCCACCATAATGGGTGCATGAAGCCTTGGACGAAATATACAAGATGCCACTTCATAAATTTCGTCCCGAGGCTATTTTAGGTGCTGCGTCACCTTATTATTGGGCCAGGCCCATGTAATTTTGAAATACATAAGTATAGGCTATTTTTAGAGTCCGTATGTGTGGGGAAACAAGAGATAGGGTTGATTTCGGACTCCTCCACCAAGGGCCACGAAATTCCCCCCTCTTCCTCCATATATACAGCCCTTAGGGCATCGTTTAGACTTTGGGTTTTGTTTAGATTAAAAGTTCGCCATAGCTGCAACTTCGCGTACTTCGTTTGTGTTCAACGACCAGACAAAGGCGTCACAGAACCCCACCTTGATCAATAAAGCTTTCATCTTATATTCGCAATATCCAGATTGCAATCTTAGTTTCTTGCTTGTTCTTCGTTTGCTTGCAGGAAACAGACCCTCGTGGTCAGGTTGATCGTGCTCCGGCGTGGTCAATAACCTCTCGGAGTTGGTTTAGCGATTGCTAAGGCGCGACGTCCTCGCACATTCGTAGTCGAATCGTGAAAGTCGACTTCCACCAAAGCGAAATCCACCATCTCATCGAAAGACGGGACACCTTTGCCTCTATCATTTATGGGCTAAGTTGGGGACTAAACTGCTTTTTAGTACTACTTGTCACCCCCAAACTGATGGACAAACTGAAGTAGTCAATAGAACATTGTCTACTATGCTTAGGGCTGTTTTGAAGAATAATAAGAAAATGTGGGAGGAATGCTTGCCTCATATTGAATTTGCTTATAATCGTTCATTGCATTCTACTACTAAGATGTGCCCTTTTGAAGTTGTGTATGGTTTCCTACCTCGTGCACCTATTGATTTGTTGCCTCTTCCATCTTCGGAGAAGGTTAATTTTGATGCTAAACAACGTGCTGAATTGATTTTAAAAATGCATGAGTTAACTAAGGAAAACATTGAGCGTATGAATGCTAAATATAAACTTGCTGGAGATAAGGGTAGAAAACATGTTGTGTTTGCACCTGGAGATCTTGTTTGGTTACATTTGCGTAAGGATAGATTTCCGGATTTGCGCAAATCAAAGTTAATGCCACGTGCTGATGGTCCCTTTAAGGTGTTAGAGAAAATAAATGATAATGCATATAAACTTGAGCTGCCTGCAGATTTTGGGGTTAGTCCCACTTTTAACATTGCAGATTTCAAGCCTTATTTGGGTGAGGAAGATGAGCTTCCGTCGAGGACGACTTCATTTCAAGAAGGGGAGGATGATGAGGACATCAATACCATTGTTACACCCACAGCCCCTACTGCTACATATACGGGACCAATTACTAGAGCTCGCGCACGCCAATTAAATTATCAGGTACTTTCGTTTCTTGGTAATGATTCTAATGTTCATGAGAATATGATGCTGCCTAAATTGGATACATTTGTTTTGCTTACAAATGAAGGGCCTAGCTTGGAGAAGGATGAACATTGGAGCAAGAACAAGCATGGAGATGATGCCATGCGCAAGGGGAACAAGAACGGAGTTACAAGTGATGATTTCAGGACTTTGAAGCCACCATAATGGGTGCATGAAGCCTTGGACGAAATATACAAGATGCCACTTCATAAATTTCGTCCCGAGGCTATTATAGGTGCTGCGTCACCTTTTTATTGGGCCAGGCCCATGTAATTTCGAAATACATAGGTATAGGCTATTTTTAGAGTCCGTATGTGTGGGGAAACAAGAGATAGGGTTGATTTCGGACCCCTCCACCAAGGGCCACGAAATTCCCCCTCTATTCCTCCATATATACAGCCCTTAGGGCAGCGTTTAGACTTTGGGTTTTGTTTAGATTAAAAGTTCGCCATAGCTGCAACTTCGCGTACTTCGTTTGTGTTCAACGACCAGACAAAGGCGTCACAGAACCCCACCTTGATCAATAAAGCTTTCATCTTATATTCGCAATATCCAGATTGCAATCTTAGTTTCTTGCTTGTTCTTCGTTTGCTCGCAGGAAACAGACCCTCGTGGTCAGGTTGATCGTGCTCCGGCGTGGTCAATAACCTCTCGGAGTTGGTTTAGCGATTGCTAAGGCGCGACGTCCTCGCACGTTCGTAGTCGGATCGTCAAAGTCGACTTCCACCAAAGCGATATCCATCATCTCATCGAAAGACGGGACACCTTTGCCTCTATCACAATGCTATCTTGGTAACAAGTACCTATTCATGCATTCCTCTCTTGCATTCAACCTTGCGTAGGTTGCATCTTGGCATGATATTCATTTCATCTTGTGATACTTGTTTCCTTTCTCAAAGCATCCCAACGATGATCTCTTGTTGCTAGTTGTGATGTCTTTGATGGAGGTGTGGTAGGAGTTCATTTATATACCATAATACCATATTTAGCCATGTGCTATGCTTTCAAGCAAACATCTTATTAGTATATTTATGACTTCCTTGTGGATATCTTGTTCTTTCCTTTGTGTAACTATTTCGTTTGTTCATATACTCTTGAGAGAAGTTACATCTCTAGTTGATATCCTCATTCTTTTATGTCCACCTTTTTCCTTGGTGGTTTCATGAAAGGATTTATCTTGAGTGTGGGTCTTATATCGTTGTAAGGGCATATTTATCCCTTAAGTGTTTTGGTGATTGATGACAATGCTTTTGCGGACTAATCGTGTGCCTTGAGTCTCTCAGATACTTCATCACTAGGCACAAGACGATTCGGTGCCCCTCGGAGACTATTGAAGTCAGCGTTGTTCTACGTTTCTCTTTGGTGGAGTTGAGTCGTAGGAGAGCCGTACTATTAAGAGGGGGTCCGCGTCGGAAAGGTTTGGGTGGAATCAACACGTACACTTGTCCCTCCTTTCCCTGCACTTTGGAGCTGCCCTTCGTTATCTTGGTTATGCGGAAACTTGGCGACTGCTGCTGTACTTGCGGTAGTACCGTAGGTACAAGCGGTAGTACCGCTGGGTGTCACGGTAGTACCGCCCCTCTGGAGCGGTAGTACCGCGGCACCCAGGCCTTGTGCCGCTCTGGTGCGGTAGTAGGGACGGATGTAATTTTTTACATCCGCGCCCACCACGGTAGTACCGCTCATCCAGCGTGGTAGTACCGCGGGGGCTCACGGTAGTACCGCTCCCTAGGAGTCGTAGTACCGTGGCCCTCCGACCTAGTACCGCAGTGTCACGGTAGTAGGCGCGGATGTAATTTTTTACATCCGTGCCGGCCATGGTAGTACCGCGCCTCGCGAGCGGTAGTACCGCGTCGGGTTTTTGCACCACCCCAGTTTCAGCGGAAGTAGGCACGGATGTAATTTATTTCATCCGTGCCCTTCCCAGGCCGTGACTCTCCTGCCTTGCGGTAGTACCGCAAGGGGGAGCGGTAGTACCGCGCCAGCGGTAGTACTGCCCCTTAGTCGGGCTAGTTCCGGCCTGTGCTGTTGCCGCGGTAGTACCGTGGTCGTCCACGGTAGTACCGGGCTGCCTCGTGGTAGTACCGCGCCCCAGGAGCGGTAGTACCGTGTGTCGCGGGCTGAACTTGTTGGATAACGGTTGGATTTTTCCATGACTATATAAGGGGTGTCTTCTACCTCTAGTTCATTACCTCTTCCACCTCTAAGCTCCATTGTTGCTCCAAGCTCCATTTTCGCCCGATCTCTCTCCCTAGCCAATCAAACTTGTTGATTTGCTCGGGATTGGGTGACAAGGGCCCGATCAACACTTCCACCACAGGATATTTGATTCCCCCCACTTATCCCTTGCGGATCTTGTTACTCTTGGGTGTTGAGCACCCTAGACGGTTGAGGTCACCTCGAAGCCATACTCCATTGTGGTGAAGCTTCGTGGTGTTGTTGTTGTTGGGAGCCTCCGATTGTTGTGGAGATTGCCCCAACCTTGCTTGTAAAGGTTCGGTCGCCGCCTTCAAGGGCACCAATAGTGGAATCACGGCATCTCGCATCGTGTGAGGGCGTGAGGAGAATATGGTGGCCCTAGTGGCTTCTTGGGGAGCATTGTGCCTCCACACTGCTCTAACGGAGACGTACTTCCCCTTAAAAGGAAGGAACTCCGGTAACACATCCTCGTCTGCACCGGCTCCACTCTTGGTTATTTCGTGCCTTTACTTTTGCAAGCCTACTTGTTTTACATCCTTTGCTTGCTTGTGTGCTAGTTGTTATTGCATCATATAGGTTGCTCACCTAGTTGCACATCTAGACAACCTATTTTGTTGCAAAGTTTAATTTGGTAAAGAAAAGCTTAAAAATTGTTAGTTGCCTATTCACCCCCCCCCCCTCTAGTCAACCATATCGATCCTTTCAATTGGTATCAGAGCCTCGTCTCTTTATTAAGGACTTTGCCGTCCGAAGAGTATGGTTGACACCAACGATGGTGCGGAGGAACACTCCGGTGTGAATCCCATCTCGTCTTCGGCCGAAGGGGGAACCTCGGTCTCACGTGTGGAATTCAATGTGGCTTTAGACACATTGAAAACCTCCATGACGGTCGAGGTTAAAAGCATGTTTAATGAATTTCTAGAGGGACTTAAACTATCTACCGTTCCAATGAAAGTGGGTGATCCCACTAACAAGGTGACGGATGCTAACTCCGACAAGGGGGAAGCTAACAATGAAAAGAGTCCTTCTACTAGTGGTAGAAATGGCACCGGCATCTTTGCCCATGTGGAACCTCCTATCTATAGAGGACCTATTCCCTCCACTCATTTAAATCATGCTGGTCCTCCTCCTAAATATGTGAAAATGAAGATTTTGATTCTTGGGTTTATCGCTTCAAGCGACATTTAAAACATGTGAACACTAACCTTTGGAGGATCATTGAAGAAGGTTTCTATCCTCATGACCCAAGCAACTTCACCCCTCGAGAAGAAGTGGACAATCAATTCAATGAGAGTGCTCTCTTCATCATCCAAGATGCTATCCTTCCCGAAGACCTTCCTCATCTTTGACCTCATGTCATGGCTAAAGAAGCATGGAAATGTGTCGAGCGTCTCTATCGAGGAAGTGCTAGCATTCAACGCTCCAACTATGAAGTGGTGCAATATGAAGCCGATGAGTTTGCAATGAAAGAAGATGAAGAACCTCGTGAGCTCTTTCGAAGAGTGACCAAACTCGCGGTTGCACTCCGAGATCATGGAAGCAAGGACACGGATGACAATTGGATCAAGCGAAAGTTCCTCAAGGCCATGATGCCCTACAACAAAGCCATGTCCTGAGTCATTCGGCAAAGACCGGACTTTCACTCCATGACCTCTAGTGAAGTGTTGGATGAGTTCGTTGCAATGAGCATTTTGGACAAGACCGCCGATAATGCGGTGCTCCGTTCTCAAAGGGCAAAGAAGCCCGATCTTGCTTTGAAGGCCAAGGTTATTATGGAAGAAGAGGAAGAAGTGGAAGATGAGGAAAGCAACCCCGAAGACACCAAATTTGACTATCACGAGCACATGGCCCTTGCTTCAAGACAATTTTGGAACAAGAAGAGTTCAAGACCCAACTTCAACAAGAACAACTCAAGTGGCGTCAAGGGCAAGCAACGAGTTAGAACTTGCTTCAACTGTGGCAATGTGAGCCATTTCGTTGCGGATTATCCTTACGAGAAGCGGGAAGACAATGGTGGCAAGTTCATCCGAAAAGACAAAGCCAAGTCCTTCCCCAACAAGAACAACTTCGCCAAAAAGACTCCCACTCGTGGGTTGGTGGTTCAAGAAGAATACCAAGAGGATGACGATGATGATGAGAATGAAGAAGCAATGGCCATGGCATCCGTTGCCATTGCTACTACTCCCCGGGTGTCTCTCTTTGATTCACCCAACGAAAACATCACCGCCAAATGCCTCATGGCTAAAGCTTCAAACAAGGTAACCCCCAACATTAAAACCACCATCATTCCTAATCCCTCCGTGGAGGATTGCATTGATGAACATGATGAGTTTAATGAGGAAGTAAATGAGTTTGAGTCTTTTATGAGTAAGCTCAAGGGCAAGTCCAAGAAGCATTTTGTTGCTCTCTTGGAACAACTTGGTGAGGCCAATGACATGATCGAGGCTCACGAAGAAACCATCTCTAAGATGGAAGGTAATAGTCATGACTATGCCGATGAGATATCGGATCTCTCTAATGCTCTTGGGGAAGAGCGTGTGCATCATTTGACTTTTGAGGAGTCACACAACGATAGCCATGCTAAGTTAAAGAAAGATCTTGATCATGCTCTTGTCATGTCTCGTGTGCTAACCTCCGAGAAGGCTAAACTTGGGGTTGATCATGCTAGACTCAAAGAGGAGTTTGAGTTACTTGACAAGGCCCACAAGGTCTTGAAGGGTACTCATGCTAATCTCAAAGAGTCTCATGATCAACTCCAAGTTAAGCTAATCAAGGAAAAGGCCACTTTTCCTCATATGGTATTAATTGATAATGCATGTGCTACTAACCCGTTTTGTGAGCATGAGCATCTTGTGGTGGAGAATGCCAAGTTGAAGGATCAACTTGAGAAAGGCCTTGTGACTTGCATTCAAGGTGAGAAGAACCTCAACGACCTTTTGAGCAATCAAAAGGAAGTTGTGGCCAAAGAAGGAATTGGGTTTGCACCCAAGTCCAAGAGCAAGAAGAAGAAGAACAACAAGACCAAACGTCCTCCTCCTCTCAAACAAACATTTGTGAAAGAGGGAGAGGGTTCTCCTAAGAAGAAGAAGGAGAAAGTGAAGGGAGTTGATGTCCAAAAGGGCAAAAGCATTTCCTCAAACAAAGCCGGCGACTTTAACCCGTCATATGTGTTGTTCCGTGCTAGTGATGGACATGTTTATGCTAATTTTGTTGGTTCTTCTTATGAGTACATTGAGTGGTCTATTTGGGTTCCCAAGACCCTTGTTACTAACATCAAAGGACCCATTACTAAATGGGTACCTAAAACCAAGCATTGATCTCGTGTAGGTGTTTGCTTTCGGTGGGGGATCATGGTTGCTCGATAGTGGAGCAACAAATCATATGACCGGGAGCAAGGACTTGGTGGTGGACGTGCAAGAGATTCCATCTATGCCCACCAATGTCGAGTGGGGTGATGCATCACATTCTAAGGTATTGGGTCTCGGCAAGGTTGTCATTTCTCATGATCTAACGATCGAGAAAGTCATGCTTGTTGAGTCCCTTGCATACAATTTGCTTTCCGTTCGTCAACTTGCACTCATGGGTTTTGCTACATTCTTTGACATTGATACCGTGGCCCTCTTGTGGAGCAAGACTCTTAAAGTAGCCTTTGTTGGGCATGTCGAGAACGGTCTTTATGTGATTAACTTTTCGGAGCGACCCACTAAGACCGCGACATGCCTAATGGCTAAAGTTGACGTGGGATGGCTTTGGCATCGCCGTTTAGCCCACGTCAATATGAGATCTTTGCAAAGTCTTCTCAAGGGGGACCATGTCCGTGGACTAACAAATGTTAGCTTTGCCAAAGATCGTGCTTGCAGTGCTTCTATCGAAGGAAAGCTTCATGAAAAGGCTCACCCTCCATCAACCATCATCTACTCGAAGAGACCCTTGGAGCTCCTTCACATGGATCTCTTTGGGCCTCCATCTTTTGATAGTCTTGGAGGAAGAAAGTATTGCTTGGTGATTGTGGATGACTATTCAAGATACACTTGGGTATACTTCTTCAAGAGGAAGAGTGAGACTCAACAAACTGTCATCAACTTTGCAAATGAAGCTCAACGTCAACATGATGCAAAGATCTTGACAATAAGAAGTGACAATGGTAGCGAGTTCAAGAACTACACCTTGGATGAGTTTCTCAGTGATGAGGGGATCAAGCATCAATATGCTGCTCCTTATACCCCTCAACAAAATGGTGTAACAGAGAGGAAGAACCGGACGTTGATGGATGCGGCAAGGACCATGATGGCGGAGTTCAAGTCTCCGTACAACTTTTGGGCCGAAGCCATCAACACCGCATGTCATGCATCCAATCGGCTCTATCTCCGCAAAGGCTTGAACAAGACTCCTTATGAGATACTCACCGGCAACAAGCCCAACCTCAAGTACTTCCGGGTGTTCGGTTGTAAGTGTTTCATTCTCAAGAAAGGTGTTCGTTTGTCTAAATTTGAGGCTAGAGCTCATGAGGGCATATTTGTTGGTTATGCTACAAACTCTCATGCTTACCGTGTCCTCAACAAGTCCACCGGACTCATTGAGGAGACGTGTAACGTGGAGTTTGACGAAAATAACGGCTCCCAAGTGGAGCAAAGTGGTACTTGTGATGTAGGTGATGAAATTCCTCCCCAAGCCATAACAAGAATGGGTATTGGTCAAATCCTACCCATTGAGGAACCCCTTGTGGCCGAAGGAGAAGGACAATGCTCTACTCAAGTAGAGCCATCACCTCTCAAGACCCACACGCTTCTGAAGAACAAAGTGAAGGCCCTCAACCTCGTGAACAAGACCAAGGGCAAGATCAACCTCAAGACAGACCTCTAAATGATGCCCAAGGTCAAGTTCTCCCCCTCGAGCAAGTTCAAGATCAAGAGCAACCTCAAGATCAAGAACAAGCTCAAGACGGCGCTCAAGATGATCAAGTCAACCCTCCTCCTTCCACATCCGAGGAGGAATTAGAGCGTCGTGCCGCGAAGATTGCTTCCAAGCTCACCACCCAAGGCCATCTCATGGAAAATGTGGTTGGAAGCCTAAGAAAGGGGGTAAGCACTCGTAGACAATTGGCAAACTATCATGAACATCACGCGTTTGTCTCTTGTGTTGAACCCCAAAAGGTCTATGAGGCGCTCGAAGACTCAGATTGGCTCAATGCAATGCATGAAGAACTCAACAACTTCGAGTACAACAAGGTGTGGAGATTGGTGCCAAGACCATCCAGGAACCACAATGTCATTGGAACCAAGTGGATCTTCAAGAACAAGCAAGATGCTCATGGGAACATCATTCGCAACAAGGCGAGATTGGTAGCACAAGGCTACTCCCAAGTCGAGGGTATCGACTACGGTGAAACCTTTGCTCCCGTTGCTCGTCTTGAATCCATTCATTTGTTGATTGCTTATGCTTCCCATCACAACTTTAAGTTGCAACAAATGGATGTGAAAAGTGCTTTTCTTAATGGTCCTATTAATGAGTTGGTCTATGTCAAGCAACCCCCCGGGTTCGAGGATCCCTACTTTCCGGATCATGTGTATCAACTCGATAAGGCACTCTATGGCCTTAAACAAGCCCCACGTGCATGGTATGACCACCTTACCGAGTTGTTACAAGATCGTGGATTTGAGGTGGGGCTAATCGACCCCACTCTTTTTACTAAGAAGGTCAACGGGGAGTTGTTTGTATGCCAACTATATGTTGATGATATTATCTTTGGTTCTCCTAACAAAGCTTTCAATGAATAATTTGCCGCTCTCATGACCTCCAAGTTTAAGATGTCCTCGATGGGAGAGTTGAAGTTCTTCCTTGGTTTCGACATCAAACAAAGGAGAGAAGGAACCTTCATCAACCAAGCCAAATACACTCAAGACATGCTTAAAAGATTCAAGCTAAGTGATGTCAAGCCGGCTACTACACCAATGCCTACCAAGTGCCAACTTGACATCGATCCCAATGGTAAAGCGGTGGATCAAAAGGTATATCGCTCCATGATTGGCTCCTTGCTTTACCTTTGTGCATCTAGGCTGGATATCATGTTGAGTGTGGGGATGTGTGCACGTTTTCAAGCCGCACCAAAGGAAAGTCACTTTGTGGCGGTCAAGCGAATCTTTCGATATTTGGCTCATACCCCAAACTTTGGCTTATGGTACCCAAGAGGAGCAAACTTCAAGCTTGAAGGTTTCATAGATTCTGATTGGGCGGGAGACAAAGTGGATAGGAAGTCCACTTCCGGAGGGTGCCAATTTCCTGGTTGCTCTTTGGTAAGTTGGTCTTCCAAGAAGCAAAGTTGTGTGTCTCTCTCGTCCACCGAAGCGGAGTATGTGGCGGCCGGTAGTTGTTGTGCTCAACTCCTATGGATGAGGCAAACTTTAAAGGAGTACGGTGTCATTTGTGACAAAGTGCCTCTTTGGTGTGACAATGAAAGTGCCATCAAGATTTCTCTCAACCCGGTGCAATACTTCAAGACGAAGCACATTGAGATTCGGTATCACTTTATCCGGGATCACATTAGGCGAGGGGAGATTGAGCTCAAGTATGTCAACACTCATGATAACCTTGCAGATATTTTCACGAAGCCCTTGGATGAAGCAAGATTTTGCGAGTTAAGGCATGAGCTAAATATCATTGATTTGAGCAATGTGACTTGAAACCGTGCACCCCCCACCACACTCAACTTGTTGTCTAGTTTAGGTGTAGGCATGGACATAGGGGGAGTGTTGTTCTCTCAATGAACTCTCCCTCACCCCATTATGCATAAATAGATCACCTCTTTCACATTAGCCATTTTTGATGGTACTTGTTCTTCAAAGACGAGTTTGGGTCATGGGCCCAAGGATAATTCTTCGCGGTGCCATATCATCCAACTCAAACATAGGTGGCTTCGGCCACCGCCCTCTCTCCTTGAGAGTCCTTGTCGCTTGGGGGTTTCCTGCTGTCCTCTTACCTCTGGTATGTGCGTGTTCGTGTGGTTTCTTGTGTGTGAAAAGTTCCCGTGCAAAGGCGTTTTTCTCTCGTCTTTTGAAACCTGAGGTGTCTTGAGCTCACGGTACTACCGCGGCTGGCTACGGTACTACCGCGGCCTGCCACGGTACTACCGCTGGTGGGAGCACGGTACTACCGTCCCCACACGGTAGTAATTTTTTACTGCCGCCTGGTTGAGCGGTACTTCCGCCCGAGCGGTACTACCGCGATGAACCGCGGTACTACCGTGCCGGTTCGAGCGCGTGGGGATAAGGACGGGCAGGGGGAGTTCTAACTCCCCATACCCATTCGTGTCCTCTCTCTCCACGTCGTCTCCTCCTCCCCCGTGCTCAAGAACGGAGCCGGTGTTCGTCGCCGGATCTCCTCCACCGGCTGCCCTCCCGTGATTCTGACCGGTGGGATCGTTCCCCACCACGTGCTCTTGCTATGGACCAAGGTTTTTCCCCAACTCCCTCTCCTTTTGATTGTGTTTGGTGCTAGTAGGTTTTGGGGGAGGCTTGTGTGTTCTTGAGATTCATAGGCTTAATCTCTGCAAGAGTAGGATGAAGGAGTGTGGTATTGCATAGGATTTATACTTGTATTGTTGTCTTGCGCTAGATCTGATCACCGTAGCACCGCCATTGTTTCGCGGTTCTTTTTAGATTCAAATCACGTGTTAGATCTGACGCGACGCGGTACTACCGCCCCTCGGGAGCGGTACTACCGCGCCATGTGCGGTACTAAGAGCTTACTAGCGCTCCAGCCATGATACTACCGTGACCTCGCACGGTACTACCGCGTCTGGAGCAGTACTAATCTTTTAGTACCGCAGACAGTGGCTGTTCTACCGTGGCTCACATCTATCGCATGCCAACTTTCTCGTATGCCCTCTATGAGTTTCCTGTGCTTTTTCATGGCCTTTGCATTGATCTTCTTCGCATTTTTGTTTTGGTGCTTTGCGTGTGTGTCTCAGGTGGTGGCTCTCGCCGGTCCAATCCTAGTCGTGACACTGACTCCAAGCGTCTGCGCAACCCAGGAGAAGTTCCAGAGGGATCATCTGCGTCCAAGCGCAATGTCAAGACCACAGCTAGCAAGCACAAGGAGCCTGCCAGGGGTATGGATAAGATAGCCCCTACTGAGTATGTCCGTCTCAGGCAGCTTCACCCTTATGTGAACCCGCGCTCCACTGTCAGAGGCTGTGAGCTGTTCTGGAACAAGACCCAAACCCAAATCTATTTGGATGTCATCAAGAACAATCAGAATACCTATGTGGAGGTGAAGTGGATTGATATGCACCACATGAGGAAGGACAAGTTCTGTGACTACTTTGGAGAGGCTCTGGACTTGGTGGAGCAGTTTGGCATTGAGCATGTGATCTCTTTCCACCTGGACTATGACCCTGAGATTATCTGTCAGTTCTTTGCCTCCGTGTACTTTCACCCTAATGAAGAAAGGAGGATGACCTGGATGTCCAATGGCCGCCAACTGTCTGCTACCTGGAAGGAATTCATGGATCTGCTTCAGGTTCCTGATGATGGGCTTAACACTCCAGTGGGTGTTCGCCCCCATGGCAATGCTGATTATGCCAATAAGGACAAGCTTACCCCGTTCATGGTTGAGAAGGTGCTCGCCAATGGCAAGACAACTTTGGTACTCAACCCCTTTCTGGATATCATGTACCGCATCTTCCGCAACTCCTTGTTCCCACGCATCGGTGACAAAGACAAGGTTCATGCCTATATGGTGGACATGATGCTTCTTTGCCAGGAGGCTCGCTCGTCTCAGACTCAGCCACTTGATGTCTCTCACATCATGTGGTGTGAGCTTCGGTTTGCTGTGTTCAACCGCAAGGTGCCTATTTATGGGCCCTACCTGTTTCTGCTGATCTCGAAGACTTGGGAGAAGATGTTCCCTGGTGAGGAGTTCCTGGCTCCAGACTGGATTCGCCATGAGCCCATTTGTCTGCGTATCAAATCTAACTGGGCCAACACCGCTACTCGTGCTGAGGCGACTGCTGCTAGGGCGGCTGTTGATGAGGATGATGCTGGCGCCGAGGATGTTGCTGAGGGTCGTACTGCTAGGCCCTCTCAGAGTGTCTCTAGGCCATCATGGGCCAAGAAGTTGAAGGATAAGATGAAGTCTCTTTTGTGCATGCAAGCCAAGGGGTAGTACAGGGCTCACGTGGAGTCCAAGGAGAGTCGTCGCCGGCACAACAAGATCTTGCAGCTCTATGGTGAGGAAGTGTCTGCCGGGTCCGAGGAGCGCATCACTCCTGAGACCGAGTGGATGGAGAAGCAAGGATACATGTGGATTGATTCTGAGGAGGATGTCGAGGAGTCCATTCCAGCTACAGAGGCGTCTGACGAAGAGGCTTGGGACGAATTCTCTGCTTGAGCCACCTCTTGTGTGTGTAGGTGTCCTCTCTGCCTTTTTGGCGTCTCGATGCCAAAGGGGGGGAGAGTGTAGGGATTTGCGAGTTTTCGAGTCGTGTGTGTCGTGTGTTTGTTGCTTTCTCAGTCGAACTATTTGTCGCTTTCTCGTTTGGACCTTGGTTACTTTACCTCGCACTCTATCTATCCTAGCAAGCATGTGTTATATTGTGCTATCTTTATGTTATGTTATGCTTATTATCATGCCTTGGTCTCTAAAATATAGGGGGAGTGTTGATCCTAGTCTGTGTGCTATGCAGTCCAAAGCATTCTTCTAAAGTGCACACATCTAGGGGAGCCCGTCTATATCTTAGAGAGGTGGGGTTTGCCCCTGCTCTCAAATTATCTTATCTATGTGCAAATCCCGTGTTGTCATCAATCCACCAAAAAGGGGGAGATTTTAAGGGCATATTTATCCCTTAAGTGTTTTGGTGATTGATGACAATGCTTTTGCGGACTAATCGTGTGCCTTGAGTATCTCAGATACTTCATCACTAGGCACAAGACGATTCGGTGCCCCTCGGAGACTATTGAAGTCGGCGTTGTTCTACGTTTCTCTTTGGTGGAGTTGAGTCATAGGAGAGCCGTACTATTAAGAGGGGGTCCGCGTCGGAAAGGTTTGGGTGGAATCAACACGTACACTTGTCCCTCCTTTCCCTGCACTTTGGAGCTGCCCTTCGTTATCTTGGTTGTGCGGAAACTTGGCGACTGCTGCTGTACTTGCGGTAGTACTGCAGGTACAAGCGGTAGTACCGCTGGGTGTCACGGTAGTACCGCTCCTCCGAAGCGGTAGTACCGCGGCACCCAGGCCTTGTGCCGCTCCGGTGCGGTAGTAGGGGCAGATGTAATTTTTTACATCCGCGCCCACCACGGTAGTACCGCTCGTCCAGCGCGGTAGTACCGCGGGGGCACACGGTAGTACCGCTCCCTAGGAGTCATAGTACCGTGGCCCTCCGACCTAGTACCGCAGTGTCACGGTAGTAGGCGCGGATGTAATTTTTTACATCTCCGCCGGCCACGGTAGTACCACGCCTCGCTAGCAGTAGTACCGCGTCGGGTTTTTGCACCACCCCAGTTTCAGCGGAAGTAGGCACGAATGTAATTTATTTCATCCGCGCCCTTCCCAGGCCGTGACTCTCCTGCCTTGCGGTAGTACCGCAAGGGGGAGCGGTAGTACCGTGCCAGCGGTAGTACTGCCCCTTAGTCAGGCTAGTTCCTGCCTGTGCTGCTGCCGCGGTAGTACCGTCGTCGTCCACGGTAGTACCGGGCTGCCTCGCGGTAGTACCGCGCCCCAGGAGTGGTGGTACCGTGTGTCGCGGGCTGAACTTGTTGGATAACGGTTGGATTTTTTCACGACTATATAAGGGGTGTCTTCTACCTCTAGTTCATTACCTCTTCCACCTCTAAGCTCCGTTGTTGCTCCAGGCTCCATTTTCGCCCGATCTCTCTCCCTAGCCAATCAAACTTGTTGATTTGCTCGGGATTGGGTGACAAGGGCCCGATCTACACTTCCACCACAGGATATTTGATTCCCCCCACTTATCCCTTGCGGATCTTGTTACTCTTGGGTGTTGAGCACCCTAGACGGTTGAGGTCACCTCGAAGCCATACTCCATTGTGGTGAAGCTTCGTGTTGTTGTTGTTGTTGGGAGCCTCCGATTGTTGTGGAGATTGCCCCAACATTGCTTGTAAAGGTTCGGTCACCGCCTTCAAGGGCACCAATAGTGGAATCACGGCATCTCGCATCGTGTGAGGGCGTGAGGAGAATATGGTGGCCCTAGTGGCTTCTTGGGGAGCATTGTGCCTCCACACCGCTCTAACGGAGACGTACTTCCCCTTAAAAGGAAGGAACTCCGGTAACACATCCTCGTCTCCACCGGCTCCACTCTTGGTTATTTCGTGCCTTTACTTTTGCAAGCCTACTTGTTTTACATCCTTTGCTTGCTTGTGTGCTAGTTGTTATTGCATCATATAGGTTGCTCACCTAGTTGCACATCTAGACAACCTATTTTGTTGCAAAGTTTAATTTGGTAAAGAAAAGCTTAAAAATTGTTAGTTGCCTATTCACCCCCCCCCCTCTAGTCAACCATATTGATCCTTTCAATCATTGCACCTTGATGCACTCTTTTGTGGTGAAGATTCTTTTTCTCTTGCTTGTCTTGAGGAGGCTTTCCATTTTTGCTATCCCTCCTCTTGACAAAGCCATCATTGTCTATCTTCACCATGGGTCGTCACAAGTTTTGGTTTTTAAGTTGCTTTTGAAGAGCTTGTGAACCCATTTGCTAGTTGAGTGTGTGTGTGTGTGTGGGAAGGACATGTCTTCCACCTTGTATCTCATTATTTAAAACTATGTTGATGCTTAATGCTCATCCATATATTAGTCTTATCAAGTGCTTTTCCATGACTCACACATATCCTTTTTGTTGAGCCCATTCGTAAGTTGCCTCTTTTACATGTTGCTCAACCATGTGCTTGTTGCAAGAGCTATGACGTGTCTCTTATCTTAGCCCACTTGCACTTGTTGTGAGTTTCTATTGATCTTGGGGGAGTGATGATCATATTTTGTGCACTTGGTATCATAATGCAAATATTCTAAGTAGTGCACAAATCATGGGAAGCTTCACTAGTGTCTTTAGAACACTTCGTTGCTCTCTTCCAAGTGTTAGCTGAAATTTTATATTTGCTCTGTTGCACTTGTCATGGGGTTCTAGTGATTTTGGGGTAGTGACAATCCTATTTTGTGCTCGTTGTATCCAAATACAAAACTAAATAATGCACAAAACATGGGGAGCTTCTCTAGTTTCTATAGAACACTTCTATGCTCCTATCATAATATCTTTTTTGTCATGTGGCTCATAGGATCATTGGTTTAGTTGGTTCAATTGGCATCTTTTGATTGCTTGTTTCAATTGGTGTCTTTTGATTGCTTGATTGCTTGTTTCTCTCTTTTTATGTATTTGTGGCATATCATCCTTTTGCAATCTTTGGATCCTCAATATAGTTCATCTTCCTCCAAGTATTTATATTTGGGTATGTGTATTGCATTGCTCTCTTCTTGAGAAATACACAGTTTATGGAGGAACACTTTTTATATTGGCCTTCTAAGCTTTTCGCCCATTTTGGCAATCAATGCCAATGGGGGAGAAGTTTTAGAGAGTTTTGTGGAGAAGTTTATAGAGTTATTTCTTCTTGCTTTGGTTTTTGTTCCTTAGCATTTGCATATCATACGCATGCATCACTGGTCATTGCATTGCATGGTTGGTGATGCATAATTCCTTGTATAAACTCTCTTGAAAGTGATTGTCATCAATTACCAAAATGGGGGAGATTGAAAGAACATGCGGTGCCCCCATGTTTGGTTTCGGTAATTGATGAAAATCTTTATGGACTAATGGTTGTCTTGAGTTATATTTGAAGGATTTGTCCATAGGAATTTCTTGAAGTCCATTTGTTGGTTTCAAGGAGTTTATAGGTTGACCAGTGCGTTATTCAAGGAATTATCCAAAGAGTGGTCATGTAGAAGACAAGATACAAGGTTGATCAAGACTAAGTCAAGAGTGAATCAAGTTGATCAACACACAAAGCGTACAAGATGTACCGAGAGGGATCAAGTGATCCCATGGCATGGTAAGCATTGTCCATTATGCTTTGTGTACTAACCCATGATCTACGTGTGAGTTCTATGTGGGGTTAGGTTTGTTTCCATGGGTTTGCATCAAGAGGAAGATCTCATACAACCCATGGAGGATGACATCAAGTGGTGATCGTCATCAAGATTGCGGTGTGCAAGTTCAAGTGGAGCATCACGAAGAGAACATCCTTGAAGCTTGCCGTCCATTGTGGTGTCAATGGACTTGTGAAGATGTGCCAAAGAGTGGCTCACCCATAGTGGAGTATGGGGGAGCAATCAACTACTCTTGATCAAGCCAACACAATCAAGAAAGGTGGTCCAACTTGAGGGAGTCAAGATCGTCATCATCTAGCTCAAGTGGACTATGTGCAAGGCAAAGGTTTGCCCTTGATAGGTTTTCTATTTTACTGGTCTCATGGTGGTAGTTTGGAGACCGAATTATAGGATCGATTGTCGTACTATCAAGGGGGGCTCTCGATGAGTAGCTTGATCGTGTCTTTCATAGAGAGGTAAAACCATTGCATCCTTGCATCATCTTTATTGGTTCTTGTTTGGTTCTTCTCCTTGTGAGATTTGGAGCTTATGGTCATTTTCATGAAAATATCAAGTTCATCGAAAACAGAGTTCACATGCATCTTCTACGATGTTTCCGATGTTGGGGTTTTTGCCGGTTCTCTTTGTGAGTCTTAGAGCTTATGGTCATCTTGATGACAAGCTCGAGTTCATCGAAAACGGAGTTCACATGCATCTTCTATGATGTTTTCAATGTTGGAGGTTATGCAGGTTCCTCTCTTTCAGAGGTTTCACTCCTCGATATTGGATGCTACTCGTCATCTTCTATCCAACAAGCTTAAGTTTGCTCAATTTCGAGCTCTTATGCAGAAGTTGTGGCAGTTTAGTCTTTGTTGCATCCTTTGTTTTCTCTGTTGTGTTTTTGAAAGCCTCAAGCGGTAGTACTACTCTCTAGAGCGGTAGTACCGCTTGTAAGCGGCAGTACCGCGGCCCTATGCCGCGTGTAGAACCGCTGCTTTTGAGGATGCGTATTTTCGTGTCGGGTTTCGCGGTAGTAGAGTGGTAGTACCTATTATAAGCGGTAAGCGGTACTACCTCTCCATCCGAGCGGTAGTACCTCTTATAAGCGGTAAGCGATAATACCCCTCCACCCGAGCGGTAGTACCTCTTATATGCGGTAAGTGGTACTACCTCTCCCCAGAGCGGTACTACCTTCTGGCAGAACTACAACTCTTGTTTTTCTCTCTCGTTGGGCTGTTTTGACCATGCTAAGCGGTAGTACCGCTCCTCCAAGCGGTAGTACCGCTTGTGCATGACCTGAGCACATAATAGTTGGATTCGAGAGGTCCTATAAAAGGGGGTCTTCTTCCCCACTGAATCTTATCTCTTGAGCTCATGTTCTTCCCCCATTGTTTACCTTCTTTGAGCTTGCTTTCTCTCAATCCCTCCATGGATTCTTGCTAGTTTTGGGGGGAAAAGAGAGAGGGGATCTAGATCCACATTTCCACCAATCAGTTTCTCCTCTATGTGAGGGGAACCCCTTGGATCTAGATCTTGAAGTTCTTTGTGTTCTCTTCTTTGTTCTTCCTCTCATTTTTCCTCCCTAGCATTAGTTGCTTTGGTGGGATTTGGGAGAGAAGGACTTGGGCACTCTGTGTGCCCTTGCCATTGCATTTGGTGCATCGGTTTGAGTTCTCCATGGTGATACGTAGAAATTTCAAGTTGAGAAGCTTATTAATCTTGGGTGCTTGGTACCCTTGAGCTTGTTCCTCTTGGGTGCCTTGGTGCCCTAGACGGTTGGTGGTGTTCGGAGCTCAACATTGTGGTGTAAAGCTCCGGGGAAGCATCGTGATCTCCAATTAGGTTGTGGAGATCATCCGGAGCAATTTGATGGGTTTCAGTGACCGCCCCCAAGGGTTGCCAAAGTGTACGGGTTCGGTGAATGCCCCCAAGGGTTGCCATTTGTATGGGTTCGGTGACCGCCCTCAAGGGTCCCTTGGTGGAATCACGACATCTGGCATTGTGCAAGGCGTAAGGAGATTACGGTGGCCCTAGTGGCTTCTTGGGGAGCATTGTGCCTCCACACAACTCCAAATGGCGATTAGCGTTTACAAGGGTGTGAACTTCTGGATACATTGTCGTCTCTGCGTGCCTTGGTTATCTCTTACCCCGAGCCCTTTACTTATGCACTTTACTTTGTGATAGCCATAGTATGGCATGTTATATATCTTGCTATCACTTAGTTGTTTATCTTGCTTAGCATAAGTTATTGGTGCACATAGGTGAGCCTAGTTGATTTAGGTTTTGTGCTTGACAAATTAAACGCTAGTTTTATTCCACATTTGTTCAAGCCTAAACCATAGTTATTTTAAAGCGCCTATTCACCCCCCTCTAGGCGACATCCACGATCTTTCAGCCCTCATTAAAACAATGTGGAATTGTTTCACAACTCACGCCACCTGGAACACCATAGCGTAATGGAGTATCCGAACGTCGTAATCATACTTTATTAGATATGGTGTGTTCTATGATGTCTCTTACCAATTTGCCTCTATCATTTTGGGGTTATGCATTAGAGACAACCACATTCACGTTAAATAGGGCACCGTCTGAATCCATTGAGACGACATCGTATGAACTGTGGTTTAGAAAGAAACCTAACCTGTCGTTTCTTAAAGTTTGGGGATGCGACACTTATGTCATAAGGCTTCAGCCTGATAAGCTCGAACCCAAATCAGAGAAGTGCGTCTTCATAGGATACCCTAAGGAAACTATTGGGTACACCTTCTACCACATATCCGAAGGCAAGATCTTTGTTGCTAAGAATGGATCCTTTCTAGAGGAGTTTCTCTCAAAAGAAGTGAGTGGGAGGAAAGTAGAACTTGATGAGGTAATTGTACCTTCTCTCGAATTGGAAAGTAGCACATCACAGAAAACCGTTCCCGTGATGCATACACCAACTAGAGAGGAAAGCAAATGATGATGATCATGAAACTTCAGATCAAGTTACTATTGAACCTCGTAGGTCAGCCAGAGCACGATCCGCACTAGAGTGGTATGGTAATCCTGTTCTAGAAGTTATGTTATCAGACCATGGCAAACCTACGAACTACGAAGAAGCTATGATGAGCCCAGATTCCGATAAATGGCTTGAGGCCATGAAATCTGAGATAGGATCCATGTATGAGAACAAAGTATGGACTTTGGTGGACTTGCCCGATGATCGGCAAGCCATTGAAAATAAATGGATCTTCAAGAAGAAGACTGACCCTGATGGTAATGTTACTGTCTGCAAAGCTTGACTTGTTGTGAAAGGTTTTTGACAAGTTCAAGGAGTTGACTATGATGAGACTTTCTCACCCGTAGCGATGCTTAAGTCTGTCCAAATCATGTTGGCAATTGCCGCATTCTGTAATTATGAAATCTGGCAAATGGACGTCAAAATTGCATTCCTTAATGGATTTCTTAAATAAGAGTTGTATATGATACAACCAGAAGGTTTTGTCGATCCTAAAGGTGCTGACAAAGTGTGCAAGCTCCAGTGATCCATCTATGGACTGGTGCAAGTATCTCGGAGTTGGAATATATGCTTCGATGAGGTGATCAAAGCATATGGTTTTATACAGACTTACGATGAAGCCTGTATTTACAAGAAAGTGAGTGGGAGCTCTTTAGCATTTCTGATATTATATGTGCATGGCATATTGTTGATTGGAAATGATATAGAATTTCTGGATAGCATAAAACGATACTTGATTAAGAATTTTCAATGAAAGACCTCTGTGAAGCTGCTTATATATTGGGCATCAAGACCTATAGGGGTAGATTGAGACGCTTAATAGGACTTTCACAAAGCACATACCTTGACAATCTTTTGAAGAAGTTCAAAATGGATCAGTCAAAGAAAGGGTTCTTGTGTGTGTTACAAGGTTTGAAATTGAGTCAGACTCAAAGCCCGACCACTGCAGAAGATAGAGAGAAAATGAAAGTCTTTCCCTATGCCTCTGCCATAGGTTCTATCATGTATGCTATGTTGTGTACCAGACCTGATGTGTGCCTTGCCATAAGTTTGGCAGGGAGGTACCAAAGTAATCCAGGAGTGGATCGCTGGACAACGGTCAAAAACATCCTGAAGTACCTAAAAAGGACCAAGGTGTCAGGACCCCGACTCAATGCCACATCGATCTAGCATGTAACACCTCATATCACTTTGCGGCCTCACGCACGGTATTCCCACGGGTGTCGCCTTACCTTTGCCCGGGACCGTTTGCGCCTTTTGGCACACGTATATGACAGTGTCGCTAGCATCCATATGATAAGGAGCCCGGTCTGACATGGCTAGTCGTAAACCCAAAGTGGCACAGACTTACAGGGACAGGCATCCATGACCCAGCATCGAACGTGTCGGTCATCAGCGAGTGAATCCAGGCTGTAGCACTGGGCTAGCAGGACTCCGGTGAACCGGGCTGTAGCGGGCTAACAGGACTCCGGTATTCATCGCGTGACATTTCCCCGAAGGGACAGACACAGGAACGAGGAAGGACACATGCCGGCCAGCCTAAGTGTTCCGGAACAGTAGCAAGCTACCATGGCTCGGTGAAAACACTAGGAGACATTTCCCCGTAAGAGAGGCTACTAAAGATAAACAACTAGATGGTCAGATCCCACACATACCAAGCATTTCAATAACATACACACAATATGCTCGATATGTGCAAATACAACATGGCATCACAACATGACTCTACGACTTAAGTAATTTATTCAATAGGCTCCGAGGAGCGAGATATTACAAACATGGGTCTCATGACCCAACAATCAGAGCATACAAATCAAAGCACAAGCGGAAGCTATCATGTCTGGGTACAGACATCTATAAATGTAAAAGGCTGAGAAGCCTGACTATCTATCAGATCCTGCCGAGGCACAAGATCGTAGCTGAGGTAACAAGCTAAACGTCGAAGTCCACGTGGAACTACTAGTGAGACTGAAGTCTCTCTGCAAAAACATAAAATAGGCAAACGTGAGTACAAATGTACCCAGCAAGACTTACATCAGAACTAACTACATATGCATCATTTTCAACAAGGGGATGGTGGGGTTTAACTGCAGCAAGCCAGCTTTGACTCGGTGGCTATCCTAAACTACGACTGCAAGCGACTCTTTTGAGGTGGCGCACACGAGTCCACATATTCACCATATCAATACACCACTATGGATCCGCTCCCATCTCCCTACGAGAACGCCATCCATAGCACTCACGCTTATCTTGCGTATTTTAGAGTATCCACTTTCACTTGTCTATGAACTGATATAAGCAACCCAGAAGTCCTTTTCCGCGGACACGGCTATTCGAATAGATGATGTTAACCCTGCAGGGGTGTACTTCTTCATACATGTTTCCACCACTTAGCGTCTGCACACGACATGTGCTCGGCAGACTTCAAGCGAAAGCCGACGTGGGTGTAGACCACGACCTACCTAAACACCTAAGTCTCTAGTCCAGGTTTATCGCCTATTCGGGTTCCATCCATGAGGAGATCCGGCCGGAGTTTCGCTCACAGCCCCAAACAATGTGAACAGGGTTCCGTGACACCAAACGGGTGCCCGGTTTACCCGGCCACGTGCCTACCGCATCACAGCCCACCCCTACGGTCAGCGCTGTCCACGGCCTCCAGCATACTACAAACACCAGAAACTACTTGCAACTCCTGGACAGAGGACTAGGGTGAATAAGAAGTCGAGCGGGGTCATATTTCAGGGCCCAATGTATGGTAGTAGCTGAATCATGGATCACAAACACAGAACTCAGTTCCTGAGGACGGCTTCAATGAGACAACCCACCATGTACTCCTACATGGCCTCTCACCGCTACCTTTACCAAATCGTGTTCACACGCTTAGCTCACACACAGTAGGACATGTTCACACGCCTCTGATTCATCCCCGATGAATCAGACCTGACTCAACTCTAAGCAGTAGCAGGCATGACAAACAAGCATGAAAGAGTAGGCACATCAGGGCTCAAACAACTCCTACTCATGCTAGTGGGTTTCATCTATTTACTGTGGCAATGACAGGTCATGCAAAGGATAAAGGGGTTCAGCTACCGCAGCAAGTAACAGATGAATCGGTGTTGTCCTAATGCAGTAAAAGAGAGCAGGAGCGAGAGAGTAGGATTGTATCGGAATGAACAAGGGGGTTTTGCTTGCCTGGCACTTCTGAAGATAACATTGAGTCTTCATCAGTGTCAATGATCACATCATCGGTATCACGTCTATCGAGAGGGGACAAATACCGGCAACACAGAAGGGAACACAATCAATGCAATGCACAATATGATGCATGGTCATGACATGGCAAAATGAATGTGTTATGAGCTAATGCAACTAGCAATAGATTAAATGAAGTTGGTTTGAATACAAGATTCAAATTCAAACTCCATATGTGATTATTCAAATGCCATTCACTTCATTTGTCCTAAACAGTAGTGATAAGTTGTTCTAACATGCATGAAAATGGTACAGATGGATTCCTTGAATTTTTCTGATAATTTTTCATATATAATTTATTTAATTTGGAGTTACGGTTAATTTTCTATGATTTATTGAAGTTTTAGCTATTTTCTGGAAATAATAAATCATTTTTGATTTATTTTAATTCCAGAAACAAATACTGCGTCAGCATGACGTATTAGTGACGTCAGCAGGTCAACGTGGCTGGTCCAGGTCAAACCTGACGGCTGGGACCCGCACGTCAGTGTAACAGGCAGGGACAGAGGCTGACTGGTGGGTCCGGTCAATGCTGACATGGCAAAGTCAACGGTGACAGGCGGGGCCCTCTGAGATTAGTGCTAATTTAACAGAGAGGTTAAATTAATTAATTAGGCACGGGGGCCCACTTGGCAGTGGCTCTAGTGGGTGATTAGCGGGGTGTTTACGTCCTAATTAAGTGGCCACGTCGGCGAGTGACGCCGGCGACCACGGCGACGGCGAGACCTCGCCGGAGTTGCTCGGGACGGCGCTACGGCCCGCGGTTGGTCGCGCTGAGGGCACCAAGAGTGAGCTCGTGCTCCCGCGCATCTAGGGGGACCCACGAGAGGGCGTGGGGTGGCCGGAGTTGAGCGCGGCATCGACCCCGGCGGCGGCCGGAGCTCGGGGGTTCGCGGGACCGGCGCTGCGGTGTGCAAACAAGACGGTTGTCGCGCTAGTTTTACTCTACGGGACGCAACGAGTGCAACGGACGCATGCGTGGGACCAAAAGGTCACCGGAGCTTCACCGGCGACGAGCCCGTGCGGCGGAGCGTCTCGGCTCCGGTGGAGGGAGCGGCTAGGGGGCGAATTAGGCAACGAGGCATGGGGGAAACGATGCAGCGGCTCACCGCGGTTCTTCTGGTGCTGCTGGCGAGGCAGGGGAGGCACGGGGTCCGGCGAATCGACGGCACGGTCCTCGGTGGCCGAGGAGGGGAAAAGCGTCGGGACGGTGCTTCGGGGCTTCTCCGGTCGCGTGAGTCGACGGGAAGGTCGAGGGAGGCACTGCGGAGCTCAGGAGCACGTCGGGGAGGAGAGGGGGTGGCGGTGGCCATGGGTACGGCGACGATGACGGCGAGCTCCGCTCGGTGGTGTGCGCGAGAGGGAAGCAGAGGAGGGAATGGGGTCCAGGGGGAGAGAGGAGAGGTGCAGGGGGCGAGGGGGAGTGCGTGGCGTCTCCGGGCATCGAGGAGGGAGGCAACCAGGCAGGAGGTGGCCAGGGGGGGAAGCAGGAGGTGGCCGAGGCCTCTCGGGCGCGCGCCATGCCTCGCCTCTGTTCGTCCTCCTGGCAGAGGAGGAAGAGGACAAGGGGGAGGAGGTGGGCTGGGCCGGCTGGGCCGGCCAGATGGAGCTGGGCCAGGCTCTGGTGGGCTGCACGGTAAGGCCAGGTAACCTTTGCTCTTTTTATTTTTTTCTGTTTGTTTTATTTAATTTATGTTGCCACTGTTTTGAATTTTAAACAAATTCAAACAATGCCAAAAACTCCTCTGAATAATTTTATTTGGCTAGATGGACTTTTCCAAAAGCTCATAAAATATTTCAGGGGTATTTGAAATTATATTCTAATTATATGAATATAATTCAAATTCAAATAGCTAATGATTTAAATTCAAAGTCCCAAAAATAAATCCTTAAAAATGTTCAATATTTTGGTTGGGACCAGAACCCTTACCAAAAATTATCAAACATTTAAGAAGAGCCTTTTGGAGCAATGAATAAGATTTCTAGGGTTTTTGCCCCTCTTTTATTTAGGGTTTTGAGGCTTCCAATATTCCTCAATTCAAGTTTCAAAATATAGACATGATGCACACATGAAGCTAACCTAGAGCAATGCCTGAAGCTAGGGATGTGACAACTCACCCCCACTAAACAAGAATCTCGTCTCGAGATTCAAGCGTAGGGTAGGATGAAGGGGAAACGCAAACTAGTATAATCTTCACGATCCAGGTTGCACTTCAAATGAACGTTGATTTGAACACCATCTTTGTCTTGTCGTCTTGCTCTGAGAACTCCAGCTAATCATGACAAGAAGAGGAAAGGAAAACTCTGGAAGGATCGGTCTTCTCGAAGATCGAACAACTCAGGATTAACTCCCGGAATGAGACATAACAGCATCTCTCGAGCTGAGAGACGAAGTACACATCCATAGGAATTGGAGTGAAGCAGATGACGAGGTTCGCTAGGTAGACAACAATTCCACACCTAAGAAGGTGGTAAACGATTGTCAACGTAGCGAGGAGTTGAGTTGCCATGATACCATAACGATGCACCTTAGGGAAGGTGACTTGTGGATATATCCCCTTAAGTGGCAAAAAGAATTACTTTTGATTCAGAGATCATTGAAACTCTTCATACCAGCCTAAGGCAATTCACAACGATCGTTTGGAAGGGGTCGGTAGAATGGCATACTCGGACTTGGATGATGTGGATTACCTTGTTGAAGACAACGTAATGGATGAATTTCCTTGCCACCGGAAATGGAAGAGACCCATGGTAGGATGGCACATTGGCGGTGCAAGCTAGGAACAAAATGCAAATGCTAGGAATGATTCTGGTAACTGGGGAAGAACCCAACAATAAAGAGTGAATTCACTGTTTGAATAGGTCATAGCATTGCCGAGGAAACTGAGAGCAAACCCAGTTAGTGCCGATGATAACACGTAGCGCTTGTGCGTGCTCTCAAGAACTTGAGCATTTCCACATTCATCAAGGTTTTACTAATATCCGTGTCAAGGATCCGGTAACACAACTTACTACCATGATGAATGGTGATGGAGGATGCAGATGCAAAGGAAGATAACACCTTCTCAAATTTCACCCTTGGCGGGGCCAAGGAAATAAAATCTGGATGATCGACCGAGAGACATTTAGCACTCCGCTTCTAATGTTCTCCTTGATGTGCTAGCGTAATCCACCCATAGATATGGTTTGATATCTAGAACATCAAGTAAAAGGTCGGACTTCGGAACACAGAAATCCATAGGGGCAACTAGGGAGTAAACCCTACAAAATCCCTATGGGGAGGTGGCCAACTTCTCCAATCAAGATATTATAATAACAGGTCTTCCGGCTGGGTGTGTTGGCCACGACATCCACTTTACCGGTTATCGCGCGACCAATATTATAATTCTTGGGAAATATTCCAACCATCATATCTGCCTGAGATTCAGATCTGGTTGGTGTCAGGATATTCCAGACTCATCGAGTCTAGGAAGAAAAATGAAAGTTTGCAACACAAATCGACGAGATGACGTTGCGAGATTCTCGGGAAATGAACTGCGATAGTAAGCTCCAAAACATGAGCTGGTTCTGCTACAAACATGTGAACACATTGTCCCAGACAAGCATGACCACAAAGTAGTCTTATAATACAACACTACCGAGTTCAGGAGGGGGAACCATCAACGAGGGTATCGAAGTCTTGTGCATTACCATGGATTAACACTTAACTCCTTTTCTCGAACAAATCAGTCAGTGGCTTGGGGTGCTACGGAACACATATGGAATGGAGGTTGCAAGTCTCCGAACCACAGAATACTTTCGCACGTATGCATGACTGATTTGGGATGATTCCAAAGGAAACAACATTGACTTTCTCGAATCCACGGCGGCAACTTGCATCAGATGCACATGAATTAAAGGAAGTCACTACCTTCATCCAAACATAAGCTTCATGAGCTAGCATGAACAAATGCCTTCAAAAGTTTCCAACACTAACTTAATGTTCAACAAAATCATGGAGGAGATAAGGATGTTGTCAATGGGCTCAATAACAATTCATCTAGGTTTCCTTTTAAAAGGAATTCCATAGTTAAGTGAACACGGTGATAGCATTGGTCAGACCAAAGATGTAATGGTGTATGCTCGAGGGATCAACCACGAATAAGACAACATTACGAGCATCGTTGGTACTGATTTGATTTGACGATAGCCCACACTCAAATCAAAGGATTGATAAGACAATAGGTCCCGCAACTGATCACAAGGACCAATCGATGAAGATATCATCTTTCTTCAACACACACTACACAAGAATATCCCTTTGGAACGAACTAAGTCAGGCAAGCTTTTATCTTCCAACTCTCGAAGTTGTTGTCTAGCTTAACCAACTAGCTCAGGGATATCTAACACTGATTCTTGGAGAGAAGGTGGTTCACAAGAAACCAACTTGATTACGAGCTCAACATAACAGTCAGGTGACAGCCTGGTGATACTTTCGAGAAGATATTCGAAAAATCACGAACCACCGATATGTTACTAAGCTCGAGAACAATCTCGCTTTTGAGGGCAAGACGATATGATCAAATGAGTGAGGACTTGACAAGATCCTAACTCATCAATCGAAGGGTGCACCGAAATAAGGACTAGGTAGCACAATCAGTCTTAGAAGGATGATTCAAAAACCAACACGCTAAGAATGAAATTATTGTCCCTTAACTACCAAGCAATGAGGTTGCTGGGAGTATTGATTTCACACATCACAATTCATTTGTCGGTACTCCGGTTGCATCAACACGATGGCCGAGGAATGACTAATGATGGTGAGAAGTATTACTACGTCAAAATTCATGAAAGTTGGTGCAGTTCTCATGACAATTCTGACATGAAGGGGGTAATACTCCAAGGTAGAACAGAACCAAAAGCTGGATTGGCATTTGATTTGCGGAATACAACTACTTTGACCCAATCCTAGATATGGATGAGGTACTGGAGTTTGTTTCTCCTATTCATTCTAAAATAGAATGGCTTGGCGGACCACAAGGGTAATAGGCATCGACGAACGAATGCACGCATACTCTTGACTATCAATTGATAGGCGAGGGTCAGAAACAACTAAGATGGGACAACTCAAAAGAACATATGATTTTCTGAGTTGTGGATGCATGGATTAGCATGTCGAACGAAGTTCAACATATTTCTTCCGGATAACCCATGCAGAAAGGTAGAACTGGTAGAGTCACGATTTATGAATGGAGAACTCATCGAGAGCACTCTTGTTGTGATATTTCAGTTCAACGAGGAACTTCTGCCATAAGTAGTTCATGGTATTTGGAAGAAGAAGATACCACGGACTTCAAGGACTAACGCAAAGGTTACTAATATCCTAAAGGCACTAGCAATTACTATCAACATTAAGTAGGTAGAGTGAATCTCGGGTTCAAGAACCCAGGAACAGAATACCTATTACTAAGTAGCATCACGGGATGCTTTCGAGAATGATGGCCAGAATCATCACACTGGGAACACAAATCATGGCTAAATTACTAGATGATCCCCTAAGACACCTAGGGTCATAATAGTAACTCCAACATAATGTCAAGGCAATAGAATACCTCAACTCACTGATTAGTGTGGTTAATCTGGCCCATGGGAACATTGAAACGGGAAGAAAGGATTTGCAAATGCATCAGACTACTTAGAAACCTGGGATGACTCGGACAGCATAACGGCTGTAAATGCTCAGAAAAGATTTGAGACATTCACAAAAATGGTGGCATAACCACTCAGAAGCACAATATCAAGGTTGCGAGATCAACAATTAACATACGGAAGTAGTAGGAACTGAACTCAAGCTTAATCCAACAATCTTATAAGTCTACTGATTAGTAACACGTGATCCTGATAGAAAGAAGAAATAGCCTAGTTCTTAATCCCCGCAGGAAAGATAAGATGACTTAGATCAGAAGGCATAAGGTATAAGGAGTAAAAAGAGCCTTACGTTCCATCCCACAATCAATTCCCTTATATAACTAAAGAATTTCTAGACTCAACTTCGACCAGTTTGGCTTGGTAATCCTACAAGCAGTCAAGCTCTGATACCAACGCTGTCAGGACCCCGACTCAATGCCACATCGATCTAGCATGTAACACCTCATATCACTTTGCGGCCTCACGCACGGTATTCCCACGGGTGTCGCCTTACCTTTGCCCGGGACCGTTTGCGCCTTTTGGCACACGTATATGACAGTGTCGCTAGTATCCATATGATAAGGAGCCCGGGCTGACATGGCTAGTCGTAAACCCAAAGTGGCACAGACTTACAGGGACAGGCATCCATGACCCAGCATCGAACGTGTCGGTCATCAGCGAGTGAATCCAGGCTGTAGCACTGGGCTAGCAGGACTCCGGTGAACCGGGCTGTAGCGGGCTAACAGGACTCCGGTATTCATCGCGTGACATTTCCCCGAAGGGACAGACACAGGAACGAGGAAGGACACATGCCGGCCAGTCTAAGTGTTCCGGAGCAGTAGCAAGCTACCATGGCTCGGTGGAAACACTAGGAGACATTTCCCCGTAAGAGAGGCTACTAAAGATAAACAACTAGATGGTCAGATCCCACACATACCAAGCATTTCAATAACATACACACAATATGCTCGATATGTGCAAATACAACATGGCATCACAACATGACTCTACGACTTAAGTAATTTATTCAATAGGCTCCGAGGAGCGAGATATTACAAACATGGGTCTCATGACCCAACAATCAGAGCATACAAATCAAAGCACAAGCGGAAGCTATCATGTCTGGGTACAGACATCTATAAATGTAAAAGGTTGAGAAGCCTGACTATCTATCAGATCCTGCCGAGGCACAAGATCGTAGCTGAGGTAACAAGCTAAACGTCGAAGTCCACGTGGAAATACTAGTGAGACTGAAGTCTCTCTGCAAAAACATAAAATAGGCAAACGTGAGTACAAATGTACCCAACAAGACTTACATCAGAACTAACTACATATGCATCATTTTCAACAAGGGGATGGTGGGGTTTAACTGCAGCAAGCCAGCTTTGACTCGGTGGCTATCCTAAACTACGACTGCAAGCGACTCTTTTGAGGTGGCGCACACGAGTCCACATATTCACCATATCAATACACCACTATGGATCCGCTCCCATCTCCCTACGAGAACGCCATCCATAGCACTCACGCTTATCTTGCGTATTTTAGAGTATCCACTTTCACTTGTCTATGAACTGATATAAGCAACCCAGAAGTCCTTTTCCGCGGACACGGCTATTCGAATAGATGATGTTAACCCTGCAGGGGTGTACTTCTTCATACATGTTTCCACCACTTAGCGTCTGCACACGACATGTGCTCGGCAGACTTCAAGCGAAAGCCGACGTGGGTGTAGACCACGACCTACCTAAACACCTAAGTCTCTAGTCCAGGTTTATCGCCTATTCGGGTTCCATCCATGAGGAGATCCGGCCGGAGTTTCGCTCACAGCCCCAAACAATGTGAACAGGGTTCCGTGACACCAAACGGGTGCCCGGTTTACCCGGCCACGTGCCTACCGCATCACAGCCCACCCCTACGGTCAGCGCTGTCCACGGCCTCCAGCATACTACAAACACCAGAAACTACTTGCAACTCCTGGACAGAGGACTAGGGTGAATAAGAAGTCGAGCGGGGTCATATTTCAGGGCCCAATGTATGGTAGTAGCTGAATCATGGATCACAAACACAGAACTCAGTTCCTGAGGACGGCTTCAATGAGACAACCCACCATGTACTCCTACATGGCCTCTCACCGCTACCTTTACCAAATCGTGTTCACACGCTTAGCTCACACACAGTAGGACATGTTCACACGCCTCTGATTCATCCCCGATGAATCAGACCTGACTCAACTCTAAGCAGTAGCAGGCATGACAAACAAGCATGAAAGAGTAGGCACATCAGGGCTCAAACAACTCCTACTCATGCTAGTGGGTTTCATCTATTTACTGTGGCAATGACAGGTCATGCAAAGGATAAAGGGGTTCAGCTACCGCAGCAAGTAACAGATGAATCGGTGTTGTCCTAATGCAGTAAAAGAGAGCAGGAGCGAGAGAGTAGGATTGTATCGGAATGAACAAGGGGGTTTTGCTTGCCTGGCACTTCTGAAGATAACATTGAGTCTTCATCAGTGTCAATGATCACATCATCGGTATCACGTCTATCGAGAGGGGACAAATACCGGCAACACAGAAGGGAACACAATCAATGCAATGCACAATATGATGCATGGTCATGACATGGCAAAATGAATGTGTTATGAGCTAATGCAACTAGCAATAGATTAAATGAAGTTGGTTTGAATACAAGATTCAAATTCAAACTCCATATGTGATTATTCAAATGCCATTCACTTCATTTGTCCTAAACAGTAGTGATAAGTTGTTCTAACATGCATGAAAATGGTACAGATGGATTCCTTGAATTTTTCTGATAATTTTTCATATATAATTTATTTAATTTGGAGTTACGGTTAATTTTCTATGATTTATTGAAGTTTTAGCTATTTTCTGGAAATAATAAATCATTTTTGATTTATTTTAATTCCAGAAACAAATACTGCGTCAGCATGACGTATTAGTGACGTCAGCAGGTCAACGTGGCTGGTCCAGGTCAAACCTGACGGCTGGGACCCGCACGTCAGTGTAACAGGCAGGGACAGAGGCTGACTGGTGGGTCCGGTCAATGCTGACATGGCAAAGTCAACGGTGACAGGCGGGGCCCTCTGAGATTAGTGCTAATTTAACAGAGAGGTTAAATTAATTAATTAGGCATGGGGGCCCACTTGGCAGTGGCTCTAGTGGGTGATTAGCGGGGTGTTTACGTCCTAATTAAGTGGCCACGTCGGCGAGTGACGCCGGCGACCACGGCGATGGCGAGACCTCGCCGGAGTTGCTCGGGACGGCGCTACGGCCCGCGGCTGGTCGCGCTGAGGGCACCAAGAGTGAGCCCGTGCTCCCGCGCATCTAGGGGGACCCACGAGAGGGCGTGGGGTGGCCGGAGTTGAGCGCGGCATCGACCCCGGCGGCGGCCGGAGCTCGGGGGTTCGCGGGACCGGCGCTGCGGTGTGCAAACAAGATGGTTGTCGCGCTAGTTTTACTCTACGGGACGCAACGAGTGCAACGGACGCATGCGTGGGACCAAAAGGTCACCGGAGCTTCACCGGCGACGAGCCCGTGCGGCGGAGCGTCTCGGCTCCGGTGGAGGGAGCGGCTAGGGGGCGAATTAGGCAACGAGGCATGGGGGAAA
>NC_041391.1:427855174-427874819 GCF_002162155.2 Triticum dicoccoides | reverse complement strand
GTCGCGTGAGTCGACGGGAAGGTCGAGGGAGGCACTGCGGAGCTCAGGAGCACGTCGGGGAGGAGAGGGGGTGGCGGTGGCCATGGGTACGGTGACGATGACGGCGAGCTCCGCTTGGTGGTGTGCGCGAGAGGGAAGCAGAGGAGGGAATGGGGGGCAGGGGGAGAGAGGAGAGGTGCAGGGAGCGATGGGGAGTGCGTGGCGTCTCCGGGCGTCGAGGAGGGAGGCAACCAGGCAGGAGGTGGCTAGGGGGGGAAGCAGGAGGTGGCCGAGGCCTCTCGGGCGCGCGCCACGCCTCGCCTCTGTTCGTCCTCCTGGCAGAGGAGGAAGAGGACAAGGGGGAGGAGGTGGGCTGGGCCGGCTGGGCCGGCCAGATGGAGCTGGGCCAGGCTCTGGTGGGCTGCACGGTAAGGCCAGGTAACCTTTGCTCTTTTTATTTTTTTCTGTTTGTTTTATTTAATTTATTTTGCCACTGTTTTGAATTTTAAACAAATTCAAACAATGCCAAAAACTCCTCTGAATAATTTTATTTGGCTAGATGGACTTTTCCAAAAGCTCATAAAATATTTCAGGGGTATTTGAAATTATATTCTAATTATATGAATATAATTCAAATTCAAATAGCTAATGATTTAAATTCAAAGTCCCAAAAATAAATCCTTAAAAATGTTCAATATTTTGGTTGGGACCAGAACCCTTACCAAAAATTATCAAACATTTAAGAAGAGCCTTTTGGAGCAATGAATAAGATTTCTAGGGTTTTTGCCCCTCTTTTATTTAGGGTTTTGAGGCTTCCAATATTCCTCAATTCAAGTTTCAAAATATAGACATGATGCACACATGAAGCTAACCTAGAGCAATGCCTGAAGCTAGGGATGTGACACAAGGATATGTTTCTCATTTATGGAGGTGACCAAGAGCTCGTCGTAAATGGTTACATCGATGCTAGCTTCGACACTGATCCGGATGAATCTAAGTCACAAACCGGATATGTATTTATATTGAATGGTGGTGCTGTCAGTTGGTGCGGTTCCAAGCAGAGTGTCGTGGCGGGATCTACGTGTGAAGCAGAGTACATAGCTTCTTCGGAAGCAGCACATGAAGGAGTCTGGATGAAGGAGTTCATATCTGATCTGGGTGTAATACCCAATGCATCGAGTCCAATGAAAATCTTTTGTGACAACACTGGAGCAATTGCCTTGGCGAAGGAATCCAGGATTCACAAGGGAACCAAACACATCAAGATACGCTTCAACTCCATTCGTGAAAAGGTCAAGGATGGAGACATAGAGATTTGCAAAATACATACGGATCTGAATGTGGCAGACCCATTGACTAACCCTCTTCCGCGAGCAAAACATGATCAACACCAAGACTCCATGGGTGTTAGAATCATTACAATCTAATCTAGATTATTGACTCTAGTGCAAGTGAGACTGAAGGATATATGCCCTAGAGGCAATAATAAAGTTGTTATTTTATATTTCCTTATTCATGATAAAGGTTTATTATTCATGCTAGAATTGTATTGATCGGAAACTTAAATACATGTGTGAATACATAAACAAATACCGTGTCCCTAGTAAGCCTCTACTAGACTAGATCGTTGATCAAAGATGGTTAAGGTTTACTAACCATAGACATGTGTTGTCATTTGATAACGGGATCACATCATTAGGAGAATGATGTGATGGACAAGACCCATCTGTTAGCTTAGCATATGATCATTCAGTTTATTGCTTTTGATTTTTTAATGTCAAATACATATTCCTTCAACTATGAGATTATGCAACTCCCGCATACCGGAGGAATACCTTGTGTGCTATCAAACGTCACAACATAACTGGGTGATCATAAATATGCTCTATAGGTATCTCCGAAGGTGTTTGTTGAGTTGGCATAGATCGAGATTAGGATTTGTCACTCCGAGTATCGGAGAGGTATCTCTGGGCCCTCTCGGTAATACACATCATAATAAGCCTTGCAAGCAAATGACTATGGAGTTAGTTACAAGATGATGTATTATGGAACGAGTAAAGAGACTTGCCGATAATGAGATTGAACTAGGTATGAAGATACCTACGATCGAATCTCGGGCAAGTAATTAACATACCGATGGACAAAGGGAATTACGTATGTTGTCATAAGGTTCAACCGATAAAGATCTTCGTAGAATATGTAGGAGCCAAAATGGGCATCCAGGTTCCGCTATTGGTTATTGACTGGAGAGGTGTCTCGGTCATGTCTACATAGTTCTTGAACCCGCAGGGTCCGCACGCTTAACGCTCGTTGATGATATAATGTTATATGAGTTATATGATTTGGTGAACGAATGTTATTCGGAGTCCCAGATGAGATCACGGACATGACGAGGAGCTCCGGAATGGTCCGGAGGTAAAAATTGTTATATAGGACGATGATATTCGGACACCAAAGAGTTTCGGAGTGCACCGGTGATACGTCTCCAACGTATCTATAATTTTTGATTGTTCCATGTTGTAATATTATGATTCTTGGATGTTTTACAATCATTTTATAGCAACTTTATATCATTTTTTGGGACTAACCTATCGACATAGTGCCCAGCGCCAGTTATTGTTTTCTGCTTGTTTTTTACTTCGCAGAAAATCAATACCAAACGGAGTCCAAACGCAACAAAACATTTTGGAGAACTTTTCTAGGCCAGAAGACACAGGATGGGCCAAATAAGTACCAAGGGGGTGCCTCGAGGGGAGCACAACAAACCTGGGCGTGCCTGGGGGCCAAGGTGCGCCCTGGTGGGTTGTGCCCACCTCGGTGGCCTCCCACGCCGCCTCTTTGCTCTATAAATACCCAAATATTCCAAAAACCCTAGGGGAGTCGATGAAACACAATTCCAGCCGCCGCAAGTTCCAGAAACCACAGATCCAATCTAGACACCATCGCGGAGGAGTTCATCATCCTCATTGGTGCCTCTCCGATGATGCATGAGTAGTTCATTGTAGACCTACGGGTCCGTAGTTAGTAGCTAGATGGCTTCCTCTCTCTCTCTCTCTCTCTCTCTCTCTCTCTCTCTTGATTCTCTATACAATGGTCTCTTGGAGATCTATTTGATGTAACTCTTTTTGCGGTATGTTTGTTGGGATCCGATGAACTTCGATTTTATGATCAGATCTATGTTTTTATCCATGAAAGTTATTTGAGTCTTTTGATCTCTTATATGCATGATTACTTATAGCCTTGTATTTCTTCTTTGAATCTTTGGTTTAGTTAGGCCGACTAGATCGATTTTTCTTGCCATGGGAAGAGGTGATTTGTGATGGGTTCGATCTTTCGGTGCTCAATCCCAGTGACAGAAGGGGAAATGACACATATGTATCATTACTATTAAGGATAACATGAATAGATCTTGTCTACATCATGTCAATGCTCTTATTGCATTACTCCATTCCTCCATGAACTTAATACACTAGATGCATGCTGGATAGGGGTCGATGTGTGGAGTAATAGTGGTATTTGGTGTACTAATCTTGGACGTGATGCCTATATAATGATCATTGCCTGGATATCGTCATGATTATTTGAAGTTCTATCAATTGCCCAACAGTAATTTGTTTACCCACTGTATGCTATTTTTCTCGAGAGAAGCCACTAGTGAAATCTACGGCCCCGGGGTCTCTTCTTTATCATATTTGCCTTCGAGATCTATTTTTTATTTGCTTTTATTTTCAGATCTATTAATACGAAAACCCAAAAATACCTTGCTGCAATTTTTCATTATTTACTTTGTCTCGCGTACCCGCGAGATTTATTTGTCCAATCTACTATAATTTTATCTATCTTTTTACCCGGGAGGGATTGACAACCCCTCTTTTACGTCGGGTTGCAATAGTATTTGTTCTTTGTGTGCAGGTACCATTTATGTAGTGTTGCGTTGTTCTCCTACTGGTTCGATAACCTTGGTCTCATCACTGAGGGAAATACCTACCGTAGTTGTGCTGCATCATCCCTTCCTCTTTCGGGAAATACCGGCGTAGTTCAAGCCGCATCAGAAGGAATTTCTGGTGCCGTTGCCGGGGAAGCATCATCAACATCTACTAGGTTCCTAATCACAAATCTCATCTCCTTGCAATTTACATTATTTGCTATTTCCCACTCGTTTTCATCTCCCCCACTTCACAAAAATTTGTCGTTTTATTCGCCCGCTTTTTGTTCTCCTTTTTCTCGTCAGATCTATTTATTAGTGCAATCTTTTTTGCATAGTCATGGTGCCTCAAATAAAATGTTATGATGTTCCTTACCCTAATATTTTGCTTTAAATTGAGAAAAGTACTAAGAAATATATGACTATACAATTTGAGCACAATAGATATTTTACCAAAGAACTTAAGGAGCACTCCGTTGTGCTAGATGCTACTCCCTCCGTCTGGAAATACTCGTCGGAGAAATGCACAAAAATGGATGTATCTAGAACTAAAATACGTCTAGATACATCCATTCCTCCGACAAGTATTTCGGGACGGAGGGAGTATAACAAAACAACTTGATAATATTAGTAGAGAAGTTTGTAATCTCCAATCTAAGTATGCTTTTGCTGAAAGTTTGCTAGGCAAAATATCTGAAGCACAAGCTACCCTAGTAAACCAAATGGCCGCTAAACCAATCTCGTTAGAAGATAAAAACGAAGATCTTAAAATGATTGGTGTTTCTTCTATTGATTCCTTGTTTAGTAAATTAAGATTGATGAAAAAGGGATTGAACAAGAGTCAACTTTAGTTAGAAGGCATCCCGAGAATTTGGAGGGTCAAAATCTTGTTGAAATAATTATAAAAGTGGGTTTGGAGAGGTCAAAACTTTAACTAGTGATGTGCCCACTCTTTTGGATTACAAAGGCTTTAATTATGATAATTGTTCTTTGATTGATTGTATTTCTTTGTTGCAATCCATGATAAATTCACCCCATGCTTATGAACAAAATAAAGCTTTTACTAAACTTATCTTTGATGCTATGATGAAAGCTTTGGAAGAAAAGTTGTAATTAGAGATTTCAATTAATAGAAAATTACATAATGAATGGGAACCTACTATCAAAGTCAAGATTAAAAATTATGAGTGTTTTGCTTTATGTGACTTGGGTGCTAGTGTTTCTACAATTCTGAAATCTTTATGTGATGTGCCTGGTCTTACCGATATCAAAGAATGTTCTTTAAATTTGCACTTGGCAGATTCTACTATTAAAAAGCGTATGGGAAGAATTAGTGATGTTCTTATCCTTGCAAATAGGAATTATGTTCCCATTGATTATTGTTCTTGATATTGATTGCAATCCGTCTTGTCCAATTATACTTGGTAGACCATTTTTACGTACTATTGGTGTCATGATTGATATGAAAGAAGGCAATATTAAATTTCAATTTCTGCTAAGGAAGGGTATGGAACACTTCCCTGGAACAACAATTAAGCCACCATATGAATCAATCCTGAGGGCATCTTATGGATTTAGAAATAAAGATGACAACACTTAGATCTTTGCATTATGCCTAGCTAGGGGCATGAAACGATATCGCTTGTTGGGAGGCAACCCAATAAATAAAATTTATTTTTGTCTTTCTCTTTCTGTTCTTGAGTATTTGAACAACTATGATTGTGTTTTTTTATGTTCTAGTTAGTGTTTTTGCCAAGTAAAGCCTTTGGGATACCTTCCGTGATAGTTGATTTGATCTTGTTGAAAAATAGAAACTTATGCATCCAGTAAAATAATTTTCAAAAATCACATAAGTGACGAAAAGTTTAGAATTTTTTACACAAGATTGATATAAAAATTGCCTATGTTGTCCTAATTTTTAAGAATGTTTGGAGCTACATAAATATGAGAACAATTCGCGTCTTTACAGATTGTTGTGTTTTTGACAGATTCTGTTTTCTTCGCATTGTGTGTTTATTTTGATGAATCTATGATTTGTATTGGAGGGTATAAGCCATGGTAAATTTATAATACAGTAGATATAATGCAATAACAAAAATTGAATGGGTTTTCTACAGTACTTAAAGTAAAGATTGGTTTTCTTATACTAACGGATTTCACGAAGGTTTTGTTGAGTTTTGTGTGATTGAAGTTTTCAAGTTTTGGGTGAGATCATGATGGATAAAGGAATAAGGAGTAAGAAAAGCCGAACCTTGGGATGCCTCATGGCATACCAAGCCATTGTCTTAAAAAGAAGCAAGCAACTGAGCTTGGGGATGCCCGAGTGGCATCCCCTCTTTCTTCTAACAATCATCGATATTCTACTTAAAGCTATATTTTTATTCATCACATATCATGTGTTTTGCTTGGAGCATCTTGTATGATATGAGTCTTTGCTTGTTTTATTTTTTATTTTAAGTCAAGTATTTTTGCTGGACACACATATTTGAGAGAGCCAAAATTATGCTATGATTTGCTAGAATTGCTCTCTATGCTTCACTTAAATCTTTTCGAGCTATGAAATTACTCTAGTGCTTCACTTATTTAAAACAATAATGAGGCTAGCCAACTCGCATGGAGAAGGCTCCCCCGATCGCTTCCTTCGATGGTCGTTCGATCGTAGTCAAACTGGTCTTTGACTTTGTTTTGACCGTTAGATGCTCGTTGCTCTCGGTGCTGGTTTTGACCGTGTGGTAAGTTTGCATGGCAAATGACCGGTGGGCTCTTGTGCCTATTGGCTGGGTAAGCCGTTTCGAGGTGCGAGTGCACCCTCTCCCCGCACGTCGCGTGCACGTCGCGCCATTTGCGGGGGCGTGGGTAACCCTGCCGTCGAAAGCCCCTCGGCCCAATCCAATCGCCCGCACTCTGCAACCCTCCCTCCCTCCTCGATCTCTCTCCCTCAGCCGCCACAAACCCTAGGTCCCTTTCCTACGATCCCGTGGTCGCTGCTCCTGCTCCATCCGACCTTCGTGGAGGGCCCGATCCGCGCCGACGCCGTGCCGGCGGCGGCCGGGGCGGGCGTGGAGAGGGCCGATGCGGCGGCCGCGGGCGGGGCGGCGGCAGCCAACGCCAGGGAGGACGGGGTCAGGGAGTACAAGAGTGACGTGCGGAACCCCTCCGCAGAGGAGTTCGTGCCGCTCTCCCGCCGCCAGGGGGACGGCGCATGCCGCCTGTCGGCCGACGCGCCCGTCTTCATCTCGCCCGCGATCGACTACTATGTTCCTCCGTCCACTGACTTTGTCCATGCAGGTGGCCAGTTTCCTTCCGTTCCAACCTTCTCCACGGTCTCCCCAATTCATCCTTCGTCCCTTGCTGCTCGAGATTCTCATCTGCTCAGGCCGCGAGGAAGCCACATGAGGAGGAGACACCTCGCCCCGAGAATCCCGAGAGGAGGGGCTCAACCAGAGAGGAGCAGATGCCAGCCAGGTAGTCGGCTCGGCACGACATCATCCTTCGTGTCTGGCCCGCAGCAGACCCTAGCGCTGTCCTTTAGGTGTCTTCACGGCTGCAGGAGTGTATGTGAGCCCCCAACCATCTCCCTCCCTCTCCCGCACTCATTTTCTCTCTCTCTCTCACGTTTTGCCTTTGTGGTTCTCTGGTCAACTGAAGATGGCTTCAGATAGGACTAACGTTGGAATATTCATGTGTTATCGGCCAATATAGATTTTCATTTAACTTCTGGATTGGTGCAGGTTCGAGGATGTAAATCTATCTGATATGTTGTTGATGGGGATTAAGATTATTGTACTGACATATCTGAAAGTATTGTACTGACATATCTGAGAATTTAGTGATCTATCAGCAACTACGTAGATGTACTAACCTCAAACTATTATTTTTGTGTGCTTAAGCTCATTTAACTACATGTTAATTTAGTCATAAACCTCTTGCTGCAGCTACAGGTTTCTTTGTAAAAATTATTGATTATTCTGAGATCTTATTATTAGGTGTTAAGCTTCAGGCTGATGTATTGGTTGAGATCGAGGAGAGAGCAAGCCGTTGCAGAGGAGAGGGGATACGAGGGTGGGCGGAGGTCAGGCATTGCTAACAGATTTGAGGCGGAGTGGGAAAGGTGAAGGTGATGCCAGCCGGCTGGCGCCTCACCACTGGCTCCTGTTTTGCAGCAGCAAAGAGAAAGGTGCCGAGGATGTGTTGCTCTATGCACGGCTGTCAGAAGTACGTCCTTGCTATGATGTGTATGGTTTCTCTACTTTCCTCCTATTGCTCTATTCCCAATTTTACAAAGTGCTAAGTTGGTGGTTGACTTCGTTTCTATCAGATTTTTCTATGGCTTTCTCCATTAGAATATTTCTCCTCAACGACCATATCAACCTGTCTGGTGTTTGCACATGTCATTTTGCTTGAGGTGTGTGCAAGATCATCCCTCTCTAAACTGTAAATTTGTCCGTATGTTTTGGTAGATTTGATTTATCGGCGGTGAAGGCAGGTTGGCTGTACTATAAGACGGGGATCCATTGTTATTTTGGTTTTGGCTCATGAAGTACAAATCAGTTTTCCTATGAAAGAAAATCAATCTGTGTATGCATGATACTTGTTAATACTTTAACTGCAGTTTAGGAAACAAATGTGATTACATTAATCATTTGTTAAACAGGTTACCGCCATTCCACCTCTTCCTTGTGATGGTATAGGAGTACATACTAATTTGATAAACAAGAGGCGAAGTTGCCAACGCCTGAGATAGTGGTTCCTACCTATGGCCTTCGCACCTTTAGTTCCGCAAGTAGTTCAGCAACTCAAATGGTAAGAACTTCAGGGTTCTTTTTTCTCTTTCTTTCTTTTCTCTTGGGACTGTTTATTCTCTGTTTGTATATATTTCCTTTGATTGAAATAAAGGACTGTGTGGCCTTTGCTCCACATAAGGTAGTCAAAAGAAAGTACTCCCTCTAATCCATATTAGTTGTCGCTGATTTAGTAGTGTACTAAATCAATGAAAATTAATATGGATCAGAGGAGGTAACATGTATTTTGTTAAAACTACTTGAAGTAACTAGGGCCAAGTAACATACTATGTGATTGTTGTGTGTGGTCGTGGCATGTGAATCTGATTAGACCATCGTAGTTGGATAATAGCAGCCTTGGGGAGGAATACGATGTGTGTTTCAGATATTTAAGAGCGGTTTGATTATGTTTCAATTTCGAAGACATGGTTTCATGTTATGCCTTATAAGGTTGAGGCATGTGCTATAGAGGCAAGGAAGATTACTTTGATTTTGTTGATTATTAGGGTTTTTGATAATGCAACTTCTTTTGGATTCTATTATTAGTATTTCATATATTGTTCCCCCAAACGTCATTTTTTGTTTAGTTATGTATTGGCAACCGTTTCCTTCTTCCATTGTAGTAAGTAGAAGTTATATATTTTCCTGACCATGCCCTTCTTTTCCTAGTCCAGCGATTTGCTTTCTCCTTGGTTTACACTGGCTGCAGCCTCCTATTTGTGACGTCGTAGCCCCAAAGGTATCCTTCTCTCTATACTGAATCTGATTCTTTGCATTTTGGGTTTGGATATGTTTGCTATTGCTAGCTCTATTTGCACTCAATCAATATATGTGCGTGCGCTGGTAGAAGTGAAAGAGAAATTTAGAGGGCGATAAAGGAATATACAGAAGGTCCTGAGGAAAATGATACCTGTACATGGTTTGGATTACTCGTGTTTTTTTTATTTTGACTGCAAAATAAGTTCTCTTTTCAACACACTTAGTACTTTATCTAGCAATCACATTATAATAGAGTAAGTGAGAAAAGGCTCTTTATTTGAATGACCAAGAATCCGTGGTGTGCTCCTGAACTGCAAGGAACACTCCACTACGAAACTCACTTAAGCAGGCTGATAGATGATACCTTGTCTTGAGCCTATTTTCCCAAAATAATGAGAGGCTGAATGATTCAGACACATGCTGAACCATCTTTCTCACCTCATCATTTCGTTAAATTTTGATTTCATTGTGTCGTGTGCTTCGATCTAGGTGAGTTGAGTTGCTACTTGGTTGGAGATGTTGATGTCGTTTGAGATGCCCGCTGGATTCACCCTTTTCAAGGTTCTGAATAAGGGCAAGCTCGACAAGGTCGAGGTGAGTGTTCGTCACCACCTCAGCTCTTGGTTTGGTTTGGATTACTCGTGTTTTTTATTTTGACTGCAAAATAACTTCTCTTTTCAACACACTTAGTACGTGATCTAGCAATCACATTATAATAGAGTAAGTGAGAAAAGGCTCTTTATTTGAATGACCAAGAATCCATGGTGTGCTCCTGAACTGCAAGGAACACTCCACTACGAAACTCACTTAAGCAGGCTGATAGATGATACCTTGTCTTGAGCCTAAGCAGGCTGATAGATGATACCTTGTCTTGAGCCTATTTTCTCAAAATAATGAGAGGCTGAATGATTCAGACACAGGCTGAACCAACTTTTTCACCTCATCATTCCGTTACATTTGATTACTGATTCGTCAAGGAGTTGTTGCTCTGTGTTCACCTATTTCCCCAAACTGTATGTACGCATCGCTTGCAAAAGAAATTGATTTAAACCCTCTTTGAAAAAAATTGGACTGTTGTAGGGTTGAAAAAAATGCATGTGTTGTTCTGTAAGCACTTGAATTGAAGGGCAAAATGAAAAGTAACTCAGCAGTGGATAATCTTACCTCATTAGCCTAGACAATACTACATGTAGTATGTTGTTGCTGGCCCATATATCCCAAGACAGGGTATACAGATAGCTCTTGACCTTGCCAGAGCGTAAGTAGTTCATTTGGTTAATCTGTTTTGCGTTCGACATGCATCATTTGTTGCAGACTGCTAGATCGATGCTACTTCCGTTATTATTATTTTTTATTGCCTAAGCGCCGAACAAGCACTCTTGCATTGGATATGCCCTGATTAGCTTCTTCTACAAATTTGTCCCAATGCAATTAGCAGGCTAGCATATTTGAAAAATGAAATTTTGAGTGACATATAGCAGGATATGCATGTATTCCTACTCCTATCTTATATGGACAAATAGATCTAACAGCTGGCTTGCTTGCTTGCAGTGGTACAGGTGTGATCTTCATGGAGCTAGCGATCATTGGATTTGGTAATACATATTCACTTATTCAGAGAGCCCAAGGTGAGAAGGGACGAGCATCTAGAACATCACCACCTACTTATCAGTGAGCTACTATCTGTCTTTGAATAAGTTACTTAACAAGAGAAGGCAGGTAGCAATAGAACACGTGCAATCTCAATGTTTACTAATTATCTATTTCTGAATTTATTCGTTCCCAGCTGCTCTGAATCTAGGTGTTTTGCTTACTGCTTTGTAGGAGTTTCCTACCTTTCTTCTGCAAATCTGGAATGCCTTTATGGCATGATCATGTGAAAAAAGTACCTTCATGCAGTAATGGATTTGATTATCACTAGTTACTCTGTTTTCACGAATTATACCCTAAGGCCCATGTAAATCTGATAGAAGATTAAGCTATTTAATTTTAACTAAAAAGGATAATATTCTTTCAGTCGCTTGACTCTGTCCAGACCTGAAAAATACTTATACTTTGAAAGCTTGATATATGAGTATGTAATTTTACAGGTATTTAGATAGCCGACAATGTTATTGTTCAAATGTACTCGAGCCAGGTTTTCGGTGTTTCATTGCAACCAAAAGAATTGGTAATATTGTTTTGATGAAAACATGGTCGCACTTGTCGGTGTTGTAGTGGCATAGGAAATTTTTCCCTAAGATCCACTATGAAGTTGATTGAAAGTCCATTTTCCCTAAGATCCACTATGATAATGAAAAAGATTTCTAAAAACTGTGTCACCATAAATGTTCCATCATTGTCCATAGCAGTCCCATGCCATATTAATTTCAGAAGAATAAATTCTTATTCAGATGTTCATTGTGTTTTTATGTACTGCTATATCTAAAAAAGCAAGTTTCAGCTAAAACCAGAGCCGTGGTTAAGATACTCTTCGCACCTATGCTCAGATTGCTAACTTTAAACTATAGTTTTAGAAAATGTGGTGCCCTCACTTATTTTTCTAATGCATGAACTTAGGGTAAATGTTTTATGTGTAATGCGTGCTTGATTTCTTTTTGATTCTGGTGGATTTTGATTTTCTCCACCATGCTTCTCTCCAATGGGATGAGTCTGTTTTCACAATGCATGTGCTTATTGTTGGCTGTTGCTATGTGGTATGCATTTTCTCATTGTTGGTTGTTTGTTGTTTGTTGTTTGCTATGATTAAGATACATTGGCATGTACATTTTATATCAGTTTTGTTTTCAACGCCACCTATCACTGTATTATTTGCCGTTAATAGAGTAGTTTCTCCTTTATTCCATTGCATAATGCTAGCAGAAAAATAATCCTCTTCCAAGGTTAAACCTGTTTTTTCCTTCTAGCAAAGATCTTCTCTGGAAAAGATCAATTATGTTAGCCTATAATATTGCAGTTCTTTCGTATCCTTCAAAGATTTATAAATATTTTCTGTTTCCACTCCCTTCGTTCTCATGGATTCTGAAAAAAAAATGTTTTTGTTGATTAATAATATTGCTTTCCCTTTCAGTATTGTGGTGGTCGATGCATGTAGAATATACAAACTTTCCTAGAATGGCGCATTTTAGTTTTTCTGCCTGATGTTAGTTCACTGTTGAGAACACCTATGTACATGATTGCTGCATGCATGATATCCTACTATATACTGAGAAATATTTTTGTTTTCCGGACATTGTTTTCTAAATCCTATCGACATATTACCTGACATGGTCTTTGAAGTTTCTATTTTATAGCGAGCTTTGCACTGGTCAACTTGAGTATGGTATGGTTATCTTTTCTTTTGTTTACAGGCGATGTGTGGTAGAAGCTGTACTCACAGGAAGACTATCGTGCTGTGTATAGACCACGTTCTACGATTCACTTATGTTATGCATATTTACTTTTCAGTTTTAGGACTGAAATCCATCCATTGTAATGAATTTGGTTGTATGGGCATTACCTATTTGACTTAGGCTTGCTTCATCACATATAGACTGCTTTTCTTTTCCCCATTGCTTGTATGACCTAAAACTATCATGTATATGAGGCAAGTTATTGGCAATGTTTCACATTTTCTTACTTGCAATACTGTGCTTGCCTATTCAGATGTTCCAAGACCCAAATCATCAGAAAAACAACACATACAACACTTCTTTCTTTTGAACTTTGGTTGCCCTTATCCAAGCCCCTGTTCATTTTGTTTATATAGTGGTTAGAATAGTAACCATATGTGCTTGCTCAATACTGATAAATGGAATATTTTCAAAGCACGTATGGTGTGGGTCTGTTAGCAATTTGGCGCAACCGGAGATTACTGAAAAATACACATTTTTTCAACATGACATGGTCTTGAAATGAGACTACTACCAAATTAAAATGTGTAGGTATATTTCATTGTAGATGACAAGTCTCTATTTTTTATTAAAGAGGGTTAAATTTGTTATCATATATGCTTGCCCGCTACTAAAACAACTAAAACATGGAATTTCTTTTTATGCTGAACATGGATTCAATGGGTCTCTGCGCCATTTTGTTAACTGAGAAAGAGAGGAAGGGGATAGACAGTTTTCGCTGGCTCCGCCCCCTACTGCTTCATATTCAGCTCCTCACGGGCCATAGGCATCGCTCTACGTGGGTTGGGCTAAATAACATATGGGCTATCCTAATACCTCCTGATCCCTATATCTCCGTATATGCACAACAAAGACATGTTTTTTTCTTAGGTCTCTTATCCTTTTTCCTCTTTTTTTGTAGGAAAAATATGCATGGCTAGGTTTCTCATCATGATAACCATGTGTTCCAAACTTGCTAAAAAAATACAACCATGCCAACTTTACTCTCTCATCATAGTGCCCATATTTTCAAACTGAACATATGAATATTATGCAAAGTTTCCCTTTTTCCCAGACTATTATTTAACAACGTAATAAACATGTTTAAAAAATAGCATGATTTAGTTCAAGGTTCTTGCAGCATGAAACTATTTTCATCGACAACATGTCTTCAGCAGGTCTCTACGCAATTTGGCGCAACGGGTCAACTAGTATCTTTTTAAGCATGGTGTGCTTTAGTATTTTTGAATAAATGCTCTCGTGCTTCACTTAGATTTATTTGAGAGTTAGTAAATTTTTTAAGAAATTATCTCATGCTTCATTTATATTATTTTGAGAGAAGAAAATTTTTAAGCTCATGTTCTTCAATTAGATTTGTTTGAGCTATCAAAATCAACATATGAAATTAGTCCCAAAGTGATAGATATTCAAGAGGGATATAATAAAAACTTTCATGAAGATCATTGGACAAAATAAACTTGATTCTTGGTAATAGTTTTGCGATAAGGTGATATAATATGTGAGTCATGTTGATGAGTAATTATGCTTTAGTAGAAATATTGATGTTAAGGTTTGTGATTCCCTATGCAAGCACGAAAGTCAATAGTTATGCAATGAAATTACATCCTACTTATGATGCATTACTCGGTGTTATTTATGCTTAATGCTCGCTTATGAGATTTTTCCGTTTCTTGGTTGGATGCTTCTAAATCTTTTGCTAGCCTTCATTTGCACTAAGTATGATCACTACTTGTGCATCCAAAATCCTAAAACTCAGTTTTGCCATATGAGTCCACTATACCTACCTATTTGTGGTATTCTTTTGCCGTTCTAAGCAAATTCGTATGTGCCATCCCTAATTTTCAAAATATTTTTTCCCTTTTGTGTGCTCGTACCACTCATGAAATGGTAGGGGTGGCTGGTATATTTTCATGCTAGATGTGTTATCTCAAGATGAGTGTTTATTCAGTTGTCATTGCACGAGAGTACCGCAAAGTTATTAAGGATGCCCAGTCCCAAAATAAAAAAAATGAATTTACTTTATGTTGTTAAATAATAAATTCCTTGAAAAGTGTTGGTATGGACAGCACCCGTGGATTCGGTTAGCCGTGGAATGTGAAAGTATGGTGGGAAAAGGAGTAAACTTTATTTTCTATTTGGGAACCACCTATAATATATCTAGCATGGAAAGTATTGGGAACTACTCGATCGTTTACGTTGACAGGAAAAGCATGCCACCCAAAATGTTTTATCTCTATATTTTTCCCTTTGAGCTCTGGCACCTCTACAAATCCCTACTTCCCTCTGCGAAGGACCTTTCTATTTATTTATGCAATTTTTATATTTATTTGAGTCTCCATCTTCTCTTATAAAGCACCAACTAAGGGGCACTATGATCGTACTTGAGCATTGGGTGTAACTAATATGCGAGTGTGTTGATATTTGAGCATAATGGGCTAGGGATAACTTGCTTTAGTGTTGACATTTTGAAAGACATGGTTACTTGTTGATATGCTTGAGTATTGAAATCTTCATGTCAAAACTAGACTATTGCTTTGACTCATATAAAAGTCCAAATGTCCATGCTACAAAGAAAATAATATGTGATGAACATGTTAGGCAGCATTCCACATCAAAAATTCTGTTTTTATCATTTACCTACTCGAGGACGAGTAGGAATTAAGCTTTGGGATGCTGATATGTCTCCAATGTATCTATAATTTTTTATTGTTCCATGTTGTTATATTATCATTCTTGGATGTCTTACAATCATTTTATAGCAAATTTATACCATTTTTTGGGACTAACCTATTGACATAGTGCCAGTGTTAGTTGCTGTTTTTTGCTTGTTTTTTACTTCGCAGAAAATCAATACCAAACGGAGTCCAAACACAGCAAAACTTTTTGGAGAATTTTTTTGGGCCAGAAGACACAGGATGGACCAAAGAAGTACCAGAGGGGTGCCCCAAGGGGAGCACAACTCACCTGGGCGTGCTTGGGGGGCAAGCGTGCCCTGGTGGGTTGTGCCCACCTCGGTGGCCTCCCGCACCGCCTATTTGCTCTATAAATACCCCAATATTCCAAAAACCCTAGGGGAGTCGACGAAACACAATTCCAGCCGCCGCAAGTTCCAAAAACCATAGATCCAGTCTACACACCATCATGGAGGGGTTCATCATCCTCATTGGTGCCTCTCCTATGATGCGTGACTAGTTCATTGTAGACCTACGGGTCCGTAGTTAGTAGCTAGATGGCTTCCTCTCTCTCTCTCTTTTGATTCTCAATACAATGGTCTCTTAGAGATCTATTTGATGTAACTCTTTTTGCTGTGTGTTTGTTGGGATCCGATGAACTTTGAGTTTATGACCAGATCTATGTTTTTATCCACGAAAGTTATTTGAGTCTTTTGATCTCTTATATGCATGATTACTTATAGCCTCGTATTTCTTCTTCGAATCTTTGGTTTAGTTAGGCCGACCAGATCGGTTTTCTTGCCATGGGAAGAGGTGATTTGTGATGGGTTCGATCTTATGGTGCTCAATCCCAGTGACAGAAGGGGAAACGACACGTATGTATCGTTGCTATTAAGGATAACATGAATAGATCTTGTCCACATCATGTCACCGTTCTTATCGCATTACTCTATTTCTCCATGAACTTAATACACTAGATGCATGCCGGATGGCGGTCGACGTGTTTAGTAATAGTAGTAGATGCAGACAGGAGTCGGTCTACTAATCTTGGACATGGTGCCTATGTAATGATCATTGCCTGGATATCGTCATGATTGTTTGAAGTTCTATCAATTGCCCAACAGTAATTTGTTGACCCACCATATGCTATTTTTCTCGAGAGAAGCAACTAATGAAATCTATGGGCCCCGGGTCTCTTCTTTATCATATTTGCCTTCGAGATCTATTTTTATATGCTTTTATTTTCAGATCTATTAATCCAAAAACCCATAAATACCTTGCTGCAATTTTTATTTATTTAGTTTATCTCGCGTTCCTGCGAGATCTATATCTATCTTTTTACCCGGGAGGGATTGACAACCGCTCTTTTACGTCGGGTTGCAAGTATTTGTTCTTCATGTGCAGGTACCATTTACGTAGTGTTGCATGGTTCGATAACATTGGTCTCATCACTAAGGGAAATAACTACCATAGCTATGTTGCGGCATCCCTTCCTCTTTAGGGAAATATCGATGTAGTTCAAGCCGCATCAACCGGGTAGTCATCGGATCACCGAAAGGGGTTCCGGGCACCCTGGGAGGTTAATGGGCCACTTGGGCCAAAAGAGGGGAGCACATTATCCCACAAGAGGCTAGCGCGCCCCCCCTATGGCAGCCAACCTTGGGGAGAAAAGGAAAGGGGGGATTCGGCCCCCCTTGCCTTCCTCTCCTCCCCTTTCCCTTTCCCCCAGAGCAAATAAGGAAGGGGGCACGGCCAGGGCAGGAGCCCAAGTAGGATTTAGCACTACTTGGGCCGCCTCCTGTCTGCTCCCCTCTATATATGTGGGAGGGGCACCACACATAACCATGACAATCTCTTAGCCGTGTGCGGCGCCCCCCTCCACAGTTTTGTCCCTCGGTCATATTTCCATAGTGCTTAGGCGAAGCCCTGCGGAGATAGCATCACCACCACCGTCACCATGCCGTCGTGATGTTGGAACTCATCCACTACTTCTCCGTCTTGCTGGATCAAGAAGGCGAGGACGTCACCTAGCTGAACGTGTGCTGAATGCGGAGGTGCCGTATGTTTGGTACTCGATCGGTTGGATCGCAAAGAAGTTCGACTACATCAACCGCGTTACTAAACGCTTCCGCTTACAGTCTACAGGAGTACGTACACACAGTCTCCCCCTTGTTGCTATGCATCTCCATGGATACATCTTGTGTGTGCGTAGAAAAAATTTGTTTTCTGTGCAACGTTTCCCAACAGTCCTTTCATAGATTTCATCCATAACTTATTATAGGTGTTGCGCCACCTTATTTTTGGGCCATATCCATGTAATTTCGATATACTACTTCATAGGCTGTTTTTATAGTCCGTGTTGTAGGGGAAACGACTCAGGAGGTGTTTTAGTCTCACCTTGCCTAGGGTTGTTAGGTTGATCGTGCTCCAGCGTGGTCAATAACCTCTTGGATTGGTTTAGCAATTGCTAAGGCGTGATGTCTTCGCACATTCATAGTCAGATCGTCAAAGTCTACTCCACCAAAATGATAGTTACCATCTCATTGTAGGACGGGACACCTTTGCCTCTATCACACATCCACAAATTACATCGAATTGATCCCGATCATGTCAGGCAGCTCACAGGAACTTTCTATTGAAGATAAAGCCATTTAGCTACTCATATGGACCCTATGGTCCTAAGCAAACTACTCACACATGGTCATGGAGGTAGCACGGTTAATGAAGAAGCCTCTGGCAATGGATTGCCCCTCTTGCAGAGTACCGGAACAAGCCTCGGGTTGGATCTCCTAGGAATAGAAGCTTGTGCACAGGAAAAAATCGGTAAAAAATTGGTGTCGAGGGTTTCGGGAACTATGGAATTTATTGGCAGGAGAATGGGCATAAGGCAGTGCTTGTGGGGACTAGGGGGCCATGTGGGCGCACCCTAGTGCCTAGGTGCTCCACCAGGCCTTGTGGAGGCCCTATGGGCCCTTTGCCCCGCCCCCTCAATTCGGTGCTTTCGGGAACCTTCATTCCCCAAAAAAACTATTATTAAATCCTCAAGTTTTTTCTCTCCGTAGATATCAACTTTCTAAAAAGTAAAAAAAAAACAATAACTGACACTAGGCACTAAATTAATATGTTAGTCCAGAAAAATAATATAAAATACTTGTATATAAAGTGATAATATAAAAGCATGAAACAATCAAGAATTATAGATACATTTGAGACGTATCACCACCCGAGCTTGGTAAGGTTTGCAATGTCTTGTAACAGTTTGGAGATTGACATTTTTATGACACTGTCGGTGTCAAAACGGTCGATCTCGGGTAGGGGGTCCCGAACTGTGCGTCTGAGGATCGAAGGTAACAGGAGACAAAGGGGGCACGATGTTTACCCAGGTTCGCGCCCTCTTAATGGAGGTAATACCCTACTTCCTGCTGATTGACTTTGATGAGTATAGGGGTTACAAGAGTCGATCTACCTCGAGATCGTAATAGCTAAACCCTAGCTGTCTAGCCAATGTAAATTCTGATAGCCTCTATGAACTAGACCCTCCGGTTTATATAGACATCAGAGGGGACTAGGGTTGTACAGAGTCGGTTTACACAGAAAGGAAATCATACATCCGGACGCCAAACTTGCCATCCATGCAAAGGAGAGTCCCATCCGTACACGGGGGAAGGCCTTCTATCTTGTATCTTCACGGCCCATCAGTCTGGCCCATGTTACATAGCCTGGATACCGTATGACCCCTTGATTCAGGACTCCCTTAGTAGCCCCTGAACCAGTCTTCAATGGCAATGTGTTCGGCGTGCAGATTGTCTTCGGCATTGCAAGGAGGGTTCCTCCTCCGAATACTTCAAAGAAATCTTCTAAATAAAAGAATTGTATCTGGATCTGTATAACAGCCACAACCCTCAACCACGAAGGCAATATACTTAACCAAAATAAGGTTTGTCAATTGACAACTTTTTTTGGCGAAAATGCCACAGCTGGCCTCTTATTTCGAACCGTTTATTAGCCTCCTGCTTCGCATTTCGAGGCACAGCCTCGATTGACACATCTTGTCAAAGCAGAGATCGTGTCCCCTTATTGCGGGATTCTCATCAATACGGGTTTGGGTAATCCAACTATGTCATTCGCACGACCCCT